>NC_087373.1:11896587-11996587 GCF_031761385.1 Necator americanus | reverse complement strand
CGCAACGAGCACTTCTAATACCACTATCTTTCATTTTTTAGGCAAACATCGAATCCACAGCCACTTTGATTACGGTAGCTCGAAATCGACTAGTTGAAGATGGTTATAGGCAGCTGTCAATGTTGTCCACGCGGGCGTTGAAGTCGACCATTCGCGTGAAATTTGTTAACCAACAAGTTCGTTCCTTGTTACATGTCATTTCATATTCTGCCGTTGTTCTAACGTTAAGCAGATTGAGACAAAAGTTCAGGGTCTTGACGAAGCGGGTATAGACCAGGATGGCGTGTTCAAAGAATTTTTAGAGCTAACTATCAAGCAAGTCTTTGATCCAGCACTAAATTTGTTTCATGTGAGATTTTACTTAAAACAGACCTAATTACTTTTCCATGTGTCTTATGCTTTTACCAATACAGAGCACAGCAGCTGGCGTGCTGTATCCGTCATCGACCTCAAGTGTCCATGAAGATCACTTGGCATTGTTCCAATTTGTAGGAAGGATCTTGGCTAAGGCTGTGTATGAAGGGATTGTGGTAGACGTGCAGCTCGCGCCTGTCTTGTTGGCTGCAGTAAGATTTTACCTATATTTTTTTCAGTGTAAAGTTTTTCATGGTTAAATTACAGTGGAAATTATGTTTCGTTCATTTCTTTTCATCAATTGTAATATTCTGGATCAGTGAAACAGTAAAGACCTGTTAAGATGCTTGGTGGACGACGCTTATGTGCATTCGACGAATTATCACAACTGGATCCTGAGCTATACCGCAACCTTACCTTTGTTAAAAAGTACAACGGTGACGTAAGCGACCTTTCACTGACATTTTCCATAGACGAGGACTTCATGGGCAAGGTGATTTCTATACCTTGTGTAAAATGAAGCAGCTAACGATGAATGCCAATCACCTGTACTAAATAGTCCCAAAAAAGTAACTGCAGCAAAATGCTTTGGATTTCTTCACCATACCATCTTTTTTTTTATTCGGAAACGAATGAAAACGAATGGTAAAAAGAAGTGTGACTGAAAGTCGCTGCAGCGTAATGCCCGGCTTGGTTTGCAAACCATAAGAAAAGACAAGTTAGACATAGCTGTAAGGATTCTTCTCTTACTGGTAGAGGAGGTACTAACTAGTTATATATGAAGCCTGAGGTCATTCAGGACAGCTACTTTTTCCTTTGTAAATGCCTTTTATACTTTATTCCGTTCTACTTTCTTGTTTTCTTGCCATTACTAGTGTTTATTTCCTTTTTTTATTTTGATTTTATTCCGTATTACTCAGTTCTTCATCATATGAGTGGCATTTTATCGGAATATAAACTTTCTCGAATATTCTTCAATATTACAGTGACTATGCAGAGACATTGTAGAACAAACAAGGCCACAGTGATATTTTTGGTTGTTATTTGGTTGTTAGGCCCACAGTGATTCTAGCAACTATGAGCGGGTGGTGACTTCAACGTAGTGAAATCAGACCTGTCCTAATCAGACATAATTTTGTGATTCTGTCCTGAACTTCCCTTTCATAAAGAATTTCATGGTCATGGTTTCAGATCAACACTGTGGATTTAATCCCTGGCGGTCGAACAATACAGGTCACTAATGAGAATAAGTAGGGGAATTAGTTTGTAACATCCAGATAAGAAGAAGAGAGAAGAAAAACTGCCAGTTTAGGATCGATTACGTGCACAGAATGGCTCATCACCGTGTGTTCTCTCAGACTAAGCAACAATGTCGTGCTTTTGTGGCGGGGGCTCAGTCTGTCCTGAATCCAGCATGGTTGTTCCTTTTTGCCCCCCATGAGCTTCAGTTCATCATTAGCGGCTACACGAGGTGAACTTTAGATACTTTCAAATCCTGCTCGAAACGTTAAATTTTCAAAAATGTGACATTAGTCATAACTTTTTCTCTAGTAGGTATTTGTTTCTGCATCAGTTCAGCCCTATCTCCCTTCAAACATATTTGAACGTTTGGGTGCGTTTATTTGGAATAGTTTTTTCCTGCATATTTTCTTTCTTATTTTCAGTGACATTGACATGGCAGATTTGAAGAAACATGTTCAATACTATGGGGGATTCCATGGAAGCCATAGGTTGATCAAATGGCTATGGGAAATTGTTGAAAAGGATTTCACCCCAGATGAGAGAAGGCTATTTCTCAAGGTAAATATGTGTGCTCCCCAATTTCTTTTACAATTACTTTACAATTTTATCGTTTCCTACTATCAATTATTTCTGAAGTTCGTCACGAGTTGCTCACGTCCACCATTGTTGGGATTCTCGTACCTTGAACCGCCATTCTCCATTCGCTGTGTTGAGGTTTCAGATGATCAGGTACATTACAATTGCATTCGTCTTTATACTGGACTTGAAGAAAGCTTTAAACTTGTAAGGAATTTCGAGGAGATCTGTCCATAAACGCCACTTTTGAAATCCTTGTTGGAATAGGTTCACTTCACAAGATGTTGTCGTCTTTCAGGACCAAGGAGATACCTTAGGCAGCGTCGTACGAGGTTTTCTTGCCCTGAAGAAGAGCCAGTCGTCATCACGACTGCCAACAGGTAACGAAAATATCAGTAAATAATCTATTTTGTTTATGCTGAATATTTTCATTTCTCATTCTACTATTACTAACCAAGAGAGCATTTAAAGAAGTAGTATGTTTTGCAGCTTCGACTTGTTTCAACCTTCTTAAATTGCCGAACTACAATAAAAAATCGGTGCTGCTGTCGAAGTTACGTTATGCGATTCATTCGGAGACCGGCTTCGAACTTAGTTGATTCCATTTTTCTTTCTAAAAATGTGTTTACAAGTCAATATGTTTATTTTATGTATATCATACGAGCCATGTGTTCAACTCATGTCATAATCATCGCTATTTTTCGGGTCCAGTATTAAGTGATGTAGGATTTTCTTTGATGCTTTTTAGAAATTGTGCTGTAGAGGAACTCATTAGTTCCGATAAAAGATTCTTTATATATAGAACAGTATTGCAAGTGTTTTGAAAGTTGTCAGTGAAGAAGTAATGACTTTATTGTCATGGAAAGAGTCGTGACCTCAGGTAAGGAACATTGCTGTTTTTTTTTTCGTAGTCTTTGAAAATTTGTTCTGCGAAAGGAATCCATTTATAGACGTTAGAATCAACTATCAATAAGGGAGAAAAATCTTAATCGCGAGATGCGTTTAAGCTTAAGCTATTTGGTTGCAACATGTTCTAGTTCTGAAAAGAACATACCTAGCTTAGTCTCGCAAAAGGGAGAATACGAACAAAACAAAGGTCCTGTCTTCAAAGGTGATTGACTAAGTATCCTTAGCATTGAAGGTAGCAACCAAGCCAGGCGTAGTGCTTGAACCCAACGATTCGTTGATGAAGTTGGTTCAAAACGTCCTGGCTTGTGGTTTTATGCGTAAGTGGTTGCACTCGAAGCGAAACTGCGGGACCTTCGCTGATCTCCGAAAGCTGATTGGAAGAAGCGAGGCTCCCACCACAAGCGCAACCCCTTAACGCATCGTCACAGTTCACTTGAAGCCGATCGTAATGTGAGGAACGAAGTATAACATGATAAGATGTGCCGTGTGTCAATTATAGTCGGACCAAAGCTACGTGATGCCCGCCGCAATTGCGGAACTAGGTTGGCTGTTGCGGTCGGGATGGGACCCATACCCATATCCTTAGCACGAAGATACTTTACAGGCGAAGGTCCCACCCCGATCCCATTCGCCACCTCCATTGTGCCACTCAGCCGCTTATGCAGGTGCGCCGCACTTCAGGTTGTTTTGACTCGAATATTGTATATGTTCAACTTCCGTTTGTGACAGAAAGGACTCGATGGGCCGAAATCGTTGCACGATCGGAGAAAATGCTGAGAACTGCAGAGAACAAGTCACCATCTTGCTTCTAATTGTATACATGCAACTTACACTTACGGATACAAGGGTTTGATTCCCTACGAAAGTGAAATCTCTGCAAAATGTGAAGAAAAATGAACAACTTTGAGTTGTGCGGAACATGTGACTCAGAAAGTGCTATTTAAATTCTGACCGCTTATATAAATTTTAGTATTCGACAGTTACAATGAGCAGGCAATACTGCTCATTAGCACTGTTGGCTGTACATTTTAACTTTTGAATACTAAAATTATGTAGAGTTAGGTAGAGCGGGCGGTTGAGAAGGGGTCTTTGTCAGCTCCACTCATCGCTGCAGTCCCAGAGAAGTTATGATGGTCCCATCTCGATCCCAAGCGCGCCGCTTCGTACGCAACTACTTAGGTGACTGCGTCGAGCTCCAGGTAGTTTTGACCCGAATGTATTCGACGGTTAAAAATTCGAACTTCGAGGTTATTTCTTCATTACGCTCGTCCAAGAGCTGGAGCTGTAACAAGTTTTTTTGATTGTAGGCATACGCTTCCTTCTTCCAAGAACACGTCGGCAAAATTTTTTGGGAATTATTTTAGGATAAAACTCTTAATATCCACAATTTCACCTTTCTAGATGGTTTGGTTATTTTAAAATTTTGTGGGTTACATCACTTTTCCTTATAAAATGCACACGAATTTCAGAAAAAAAAAACTTCCAGGACCAGTCATTCAAGAGGTGTCTTTTTTTTAAAGTAAAGTTATGAGCTTTCTTCTAACTTTCTTTCAATTTTTGACACTTTTGATCTTTCATTATCACTGGTAGGTGTAAATGGTCGACAACTGAATAACATCATATGAGTCGGGCGTTCTCTGTATAGTCGGGTCAAAACGACATGAAGCACGGTGCATTTGCGTACGCGCTGGAAACGGTGCGGAGGAGGCAGCAGTTGGAACCGAGGTGGGGCCATTGCGAATTGCAGCGATGGGTGGCGCCAGCAACAGTTCCAGTGCGCTCCACCACCTCGAGAGAAGCCGCGTACGCAATTGCACCGTGCATCATGTCGTTCTGACCCTACTAAATATAGTCGGGTCCAAACGACATGAAGCACACAGTTGTTGCGCAGTCGGCTGCGCTCGAGGCGGTGCAGCGGAGACAGCGGATGGAATCGAGACGGGACAATGGCGAACTACAGAAATGGATGGTGGTAGCACGGATCCTTGCACGATTCCAACCGCTACGCTCCACCGCGCCGCTTCGAGCGCAGCCGCCTTCGCGACTGTCCGTGCTTCATGTCGTTTTGACCCAACCATAAAGTTATTCGTTGTTCCTTAAATTTTGTAAAGGTTTCACTTCCAGTGATGATCGATCCCTAGACAGTATTTCATCATTAGCCACCTAAATTTCCGTGCATATTGTGCATTCAAAGCATTGTGAACAAAGTGGTGCTGTGCACCACACAGCAGTGTTCTTGTGTGAGAAAAAGATGAACTTTTGTCGCACAAGGAAAAAGACTGTTATAACTTGCTTCTTTTGTTTGCAGAGTAAATATCACTTAGAAGTTCACTGATAGCATTAGAATTGTTGACAAAAACAAATGTTATATTTCCTACTTCTTTTGTTTATTTACAGTTTGTTCCTAGGGGTGAAGCACAGAATCGGCAAGGAGATCTGACTACATTTCTAGGTGAGTTAGTCGTATATATCGGTTAGTCTTGTTATCTCCTCAGTTTGGAGAAGAAGCGAACCCCTTCCAAATGGAGCGTCGAAAAAAGTATTCTATCTGAAAGTGTAGCCGGTGCGACTGACCCGACCATAGTCGACGCCAGAGTCTCGGTGTAAGCGGATGCTCTCGAGTCGGTACGGTGGAGCTGTCGGCTGTGATCAAGGCGTGGTCCTTGCAGGCTGCACTGATCTCTGCTGGTCTGACTAGCACCGAAGAGGGATTCTACCTCAATCCCACCGCACCGCATCGAGAGCAGCCCCTTACGCAACCGCGCCGAGCTTCAGGTCATTTTGACCCAAGTGTAGTTCAACGCACAACTACACTGGCAATCCTAAAATTAATTTTGCAGAAGGAACCAGTTCTTCTCCAGTGGATAGCAACACTATCCAGACATTTCCGCACGAGAAAGGTCTTTCAGAGCTAGGTTCCTTCCTCATTGATTAAGTGTAACTTTTAGATTAACCAACAAGAAGAGGTCAAAAATTCGAGGAGAAAATCTACGACAAAACCTTGTCCTGAATGCTGCAGGGAGTTCCCTCTTCCATCAGCGAGGGACTATGCTCTAAAGTGAAAATTTTCTGCAAATCTCACTATTTCCTTTAAAAAAACTGTTCGAATTTGAGCGTATATGAATTTACGCTACTTTGATAAGAGGTTGGGGCTAAAGGCGGCGTATCACGAAACCGACAATGTTGAGGTCTCCGTGGAGAAATGTAGAGTAGGGCTGTATATAAAGAGTATAGGTGTGGACACGCTCAATTCCCTCTAATCGTCCTGAAAAACGGTGTGGAGACTGCCCTTTTTCCTAGAAGGGACGTTAAAACACGCCGCTCATGCTCCGGTTCCCTCACTGGTTTCACCTGAAAAAGCCTGCCGAGGAGACCCCATTGATTGATGTCCGCTCGCTCTTGGAGGCGGTGCGTGCGCAGGAAAGGCGTGTTCTACTGTACCTCGCAAGAACTAGGTCTGTTTTTAAGTACAGGGAGGAAAGCGAGACTCAAACATAATCAGTTTCATGATATGCTGCCTTTGAATAACGTTTTAAAGCGCAGTTCTTCAAGTATCCAGAACGTAGTACATCTAATTTAGAGTTCTGATACAGATACCAGTCCTTGTCTATCCATCAAGCGGACTATCAGCAAGGAAACACAGCAGTGTGAGTTACTTGAGGTATTCGAAAAGTATAGTCGGGTCAAACGGGTAAAATGTAGTTGGATGACGGTACTCAGTAGGTCGGGTCAATCGGGGCCCTAAGGGTTGAACATTAGTCTCAGAGGATCTATGACATGTAAGCTAAAGTTAATAAGAGAAAAAAAGTAAGATTGAGCGTCTAAAGATAAGAGCGCCTCCCCCGCCATATCAAAATTTTTCCCCTAAAGTGAGCTAATGTGAGGTTTTGTGAGTTTTTCATTACTTTATTAAGTCCATAATCATCAGGGTGCTTTCCTCTGCGCTTGACAAAATCATCTTATTGAAAAGATCATTTATGCTTGATATCAAGGTGCGAAAAATGTTAGGTTATAATCAACACCAAATATCTACCCGACTGAGCTCAACGCGCACACTGTCTCTCTTCGACATGCAATTCCTAAACCTCTGCTCTGTCTCTCAATCAGTGAAGCATCACACTTATCCGGTCAAATACACTCTTCGCTAACTGTAGGTACAGTCGGGTCAAAACGACATGAAGCAGCAAGCACACCGCTCGTGTAGTCACACGAGCGAGTGCTGGAGCAACGCGGTTTTCAACCGCAGCGATAAATACAATTTTGAACCTAATTTCAAAAGCAAAACATAAACAATAACAAAACAAGAACCTAAGACGAAAAAACCAGAAAGAAAACAAAACACTAAAAACAGAAAAAAACAAGAAATAAGAGCCAATGTCGGTCTGGCTGGTGTCACTTCACGTCACTTTGGCAAATTGCCAAGCAGACCACTCGCAGGACGCTGCGAGCACTTGGAAACTGCATCGCTCCAGCACGACCGCTCGTGTAGCTACATCCGTGCTTCATGTCGTCTTGACCTTTACAGTTAGCGTGGAGTGTATTTAACCGGAAGGGCGCGATTCTTCTCTGATTGAGAAGCAGAGCAGAGGTGGAGGGAATGCTTGTCAAAGAGAGAAAGTGTGTGCGCTGAGCTCAGTCGGATAGACATATTTGGTGCCGATTACAAACTAACACTTTTCGCTGTTTAATATCAGTGAATGAAAGGTGATCTTTTCAATAAGATTATTTTGTCAAGCGTACAGGAAAGAGCACTGATAAGCACAGACTTCATAAAGTAATGAAACACTCACAGAACCTTACATTACTTCACCTTCATCTATTACACTGAAAAAGACCACTATGCGGCCTTGCGATGGGAAGATAATGGAAGAAAGAATAATGACTCGTACGCGAAACAACTGTAGGGAAAGCGTGGTAAATGACGTGGAGTTTATCTTCGACAGGTACTAGCAAAACCAATGGATAACAAAGGCTCGCAGATCCAACAAAAGTTTGGTGAATTATGGAGAGCTTCCACACCCGAGCAAATAAAGTGGAATTAGCATGGGCACTACATCTTGGTGGGTAGCCGTTGTAGCTGGGTCATAAACCACCTGAAGCTCGATGCCACCGCGCAAGCAGACTGCGCTTGAGGCGGCGCGGCGGAGCGTAGCGGTTCGATCAAGGCAGAACCTAGCGAGTCCCAAACCCTTTCCCGCTTCGATCCCAATCGTACTTATCTTCGAGCGCAGCCGCTATACCGTCAATGGACCTACTATGGAGAGTTGATGACTACGTCTCGGAGTTTTTCTCACAACGATTAAAGGATAAAAGATAAAGTTTCTGGCGTTAACCAATCCGCTTGGGATCCGCCCCAACGTTCACTTCAATTCAGAATCGTCTGAGGTTTACGAACGTGTAACTGGCCTATACAATGACTTGCGGTGGCTAGCCGATGTGTCAAGTCAGTGTTTTCATTCTCCCGGACAGGTTTGGTACCACTTTATCGACCCCGGAGGGATGAAAGGCTTGGTGACCACTAGGGCGGATTCGAACCTGTGATCGAACGTGCAGGCAGTGGAACCTCTACCCGTTACACTACACCCGCCCCTCATTGCCATTATTGAATGATAAATTATTAGGTGAACAGCGTTGATCAATTCATTTGCGTTCGACTTCAACTCGGATTCGTTTGATCTTCGTGAATGCGTGTGCAGCTTACATAGCGGCTACATAGGCGGGTGCTAGACGGTGTGTGAATTAAGTGTTTTTATCCTCCCAGACTGGTCTGGGACCAGTTTGGGAGGAGAAACCGTAGAAATGGAAGTGGAAGGTTTGCGTGGCTCAGGGCTCTGGGGCCAAGAGTCGAATGTGCAGTCGCAGCAGAACCTCCATCTGTCTGCGCTACACCCGCCTCTACCTACTATTAGTTGAAAATCAATGGATAATAACGGAAACAATTTAGGCAATGCTAATAAACGATTCCCTTGGAAGATTGTGAATGCTAAGCACCGTATTCCGTGTTCAGAGTGCTTTCCGTTCTACTCCATTCAACTGGGATGCTTCTATGTTTGTTTATCTTCTTTAACGTATAGTAGATCTTCTTATCCTCAGGTCAAAACGACTTGAATACCGGTGCAGCTGCGTAAGCTGTCGCTCTCGAAGCGGTGCGATTAGCGTAGCGGTTGCGGTCGGGGTGGGATCCTCGCTAGCACCACTCGCCGGTTTGTGATGGTCCCGCCTCGATCCAAACCGCTAGCCGCAACGCGCCGTTTCGAGGGCAGCCGCTTGAGCAACTGCATCAAGCTTCATGTCGTTTTGACCCGACTGTAAACATAAACACAAGATTTTAGGTGTCGACCGCACCTGTAATATTTCCTATGAGATCAACAAAGCAGAAGATTAATTCGATATACATCTGTCGATATTTCGCAAGCATTCGTTATTGTATAAACACTCAAAGGGAATGTAAGAGGTGATAATCATTACTATAAATGTTATTAGATACTAATAATCCATTGTCACAGATATGTATCCACCGTTTCGGTGCCTTTCGACTTGATCAACGCAATTTACGCAAAAGACCATGATTTATTTATCCGAGTATCACTTTTACCTTTTTTGAACATTTTAGTTCAAAAATGCGTAAACTCAGTTTCAGCTTAATTCAAGCGCTCTCTCCCATTCTTGTTTTTGTAACAGCGAGTTAGTGGATTTTGATGTCACACAAGGAGAAAGAGCGAATTCACTCATTCATCATATAGTGCTTAGGTAACTCTCTACTGAAACTAAATTACTCGCTAGATTACTTAAAATTAATTAATTAATTGATTTTCACACAAAATCATTCTTAAGAACACCAGCGACTTCGTTTTGCGCAAAACTTTTGGATGTGAACACGGCTTACTTTTCGAAACTTCTCAAACCGTTCACTGTCTTCTTCGAGGTGAGTTGAGTTCATCAGGCCTCATTAAGTTCAGACTATATCGTGAGTCGGAAAAAATTCCAGGATCTCATTGGTGCAACATCACCTGAAAAACTACGTTATCAAGCGAGAATGATTGTGTGTCGGAACTCACGCCGTCCACCAATTTCACCGCGTACTTGGGAACCATACGATATTTTCCGAAAAAAGCATCCTAATACTCGTAAACCAGTCAACTCTCAATATGTCCGAGAAGTAAAATTTCCAAGTTCACCAAAAACACCGCCTCCCGCCACAGCTTCTTTGTCTGTAGCGAAAGATGGTGAGATATTGTCGTCTCGATATTCTTTGCCTCAAATTCCCGACGAGGCTTGTGATGCTGGAACACCGGCATTAAAAACAGCATCATTTCACTCTCGTGACATCTCTGATGACTTCACAGACGTTGTGTACGGATTTGGTACCACGCGTGAGTTTTTTCTTCTGTTGAGTTTTACAGTTCTTTAGAATTAAATCTGTCTATCTGCAGCCAGGACTGTGTTCAACTGGGCGGGCGCGACGCATCCGTCACAACGCGCGCTGTTCCTCTGTCTCTCACACACACACGCGCGCGTCCCTTCTGCTCTCCTTTGAGGGCGCACTCTTCCGTTTGAACTTTGAATTTTCGATACCGTCTGTACAATGTTAGTAGCGTTCTCGTCCGTCTCATGCAGAACCAAGAGAACCGCTCTGCCCTACCGTAGGGTCAAAACGACATGACGCACGATGCAGATGCGTAAGCAGCTGTGCTCGAAGCGATGCGCTGGAGCGTAGCGGTTAGGACCATAGGAGGACTTTGCTGGGACCATTCTTTCCTGCACTTCGCAATACCCCCGCCTCAATCGCAACCGTTTTCTCCACAGCGCCGCTCCGAACCGCAGCCGCTTATGCAACTGCACCGTGCTTCATGTCGTTTCGATCCTACTATACTTCAGATGAGCCGCTAGAAGTGGGTCAAGATATCCTGACTGGATTGCAACCTTGCATGTCATCTGTGGATTTATCTGAGATCACTTCTTTCCCAAGCTATGTGCTCGATGGAGAGGGTATGTAGAGTTTCCGGTAAAGTCACGACGCTTGATCCAGAAAAAACTAAGCTGTTTTTCTTTAAAATCAACGAATCACTGCGACTTTGATGTGCATATTTGATCCACCGCCCGCTTTCCTATATTTCTTATTCAACTTTAGAATTTTTGTGAGTTGTGATCTGAGTAGTGTTCAGGAGCTTACAAACAGGATTTTTATGAGTGCAATACAGCACAAGCCCCTCAACAATTTTCCAACCTCACTGGTATCCCATTAGCTGAACAAGGTGGGTTAGTAATATCATAACGAAAAAAAATTCATTACGAAGTATTACTGTCCTAGAAGGTGAAGAGGAAAATGGCATATCTACTGTCACACAGGTAGCTGTAGATAGCAGTCCAACTGAAAATGGAGTACCGCCTCTGTATTCTCTGGCAGAATATCGATCCAGTGAACAGGTACGTAACTGCAGAATATCGATCCAGTAAACAGGTACGTAACCGGTAAGCACCGGACGGGTTCGACCAGGGTGAGCGCGATTCGCTTGTAAGGGAAGGGTCTGCGTTACGGGCGCGTCGCGGTGTCCCTGGTTGAACACAACCAGTGCCGACTATATTGAGTAAAACAAATGGAACCCAAAAAGTGAAAGTGATTGAATTGATTGAAAACGAAAGTTCAGGAACTGGACAACTCTCTTCCCGCTTGTACAGATCAAACTGATCTTGGACAAAACCATCATCCATTCTCAAGTGATGATTCCTCACTTTACTTCCTACCTTTGGACGATCTATCACAAGCTGATTTCATGGACGTTGCAGAACTATCCTGGAACAATTTTTCGTAATATGACAATGCTAGAACAGATCATTCTATTTTATCTCTAAGAAGTTGACAGTTACTTTTCGGTGTATTTTACGCTATAGTTCGAAACTTGTGCTTCGGTAAGAAGAAAATAATGAAAGGATCAATATTCATATAGTATAAATGTAATGAAGTCATTATCTAAAACTTCAACCTTTCTTCTTTCATTGTTCCTTCGTAGTTTAATATTAATATCACATTGATGTCACTTAACATTAGAAAGGTAAAGACAAATATCACACTCATTTAGCGACATTTTCATAAGCCTGTCTTTGTGTAATGAGCTGTTTACAAACACTTTAACTTTTTTTTTTAAAGTTTGTTGTTCCAATAATTGTAGTCAATTCCGAATTATTCGAAGAGAAACAACATGTTCTGTTGATGTTTTTGCCCTCGATATGCACGAGGTGTTCCTGAGATGGGAAATCAAATGAACGTTTACAAACGCGCGTTGTTTCATGGTGTTCGCACGGCTGATGCAATACACACATCAGACAAGAATAAAAACTACAGTCGGGTCAAAACGACACGAAGCACGGTGGAGTTGCGTAAGCGGTTGCGCTCGAAGCGGCGCGGTGAAGCAAGCGGTTGGAATTGAGGTGGGACCGTCGCGGCTACTAGTGCAGTGAGCAAGGACCTCTCAATCTCAACCACTACGCTCCACCGCTTCGAGCGCGCGATACCAGCGACGATTCCCGACGAGATACCGCGACGGTTGCGAACTCTGCGGGCAGTCTGCGCTGAAGGCGAGAAGACCGTGTTTAGAACCCTGGGCAAATCTGCCTGGGGATCTTAAAGGCATCACCCACGAATCTGGAGAGGTACGGGTTTCAGGCGGGTAATTCCTAACGGGGTCGTAGATTGTGGGAAAGAGGATGATTCCGTTCATCTCTCCTTGTGTTCCAGAACGCTGCTTCTTACGAAGGGTTCTGTTGCAATGCGCAACCCTTGCGCCCTGCTCCCGCCTGCGATTCGTCGAAAACCCATCGGACGAATCGCAGCCAGGGCGTGGTGCAATGGTTGTGCATTGCAGCAGAGGCCGTCGTAAGAAACAGCATTCCGGGGTCGTCCGTTTACACCGACACTGGGAGAGATGAACGGAATCAATCACTATCTGCGATCTCGCATTGGGATTATCCGGCTGAAAGTCGTACCACCCCAGATTCGTGGGGTGATGCCTTTAAGCAAAAGAGATCACCAACTTTCGTGATCTTTAAATCACTAACAACCACAATCCAGGGAATTAGCGATAAAACTGAATGCAAAATACTGATAGAACTATCAATCAATATATAAGCGCTTCTTCTACACGGTTTAGTTCATTTTCATACAAAAAGTTGTGTACGAAGTTGGTGTCCACACTTGAAGCCAACCCGCTATGGCTACAAAAGTCAACAAAAAAGGTGGTCGGACAACAAAACTTCGTCGCCGAACGCGTGTTATCGAAGCCACTTATGAAGAGCCTGAAGGTGGTGGTAGTGCAGTGAAGAGAGTGAGCATTTCCATTACTTCTTCCTCGGAGCAACAGCAATTTGTGCTTATTCTAGCCAGGCTCGATTAAAAAATCTGGAGGTGGTGGTGGTGGTGTTAGCCCTGAAGTGGAGAAGCATCTGGATACGTTTGTCGAGACCTACACCACATTGGGTTGGTACGATATAGCGTTCCCCATGACTTTGTGCGTCTGAACATCAGGATTCCAGGTGTAGAAGGTCTCCGTCGCCAGTTTAAAGAAAGTCTCTCGTCATATCGAGCACCGGATGAAAAGTACAAATACAAAGCTTTTGAAGCACATCCCGATAAAAATCGATATATGGTATTGGAACATGACATTTATAGAAAGTTTCCAAGAAGGACCTTTATACTATGCGAAAGAATTTCTCGGTCAAAATCCAAGAACTTGTACTCACGAAGCAAATGAGAGGATTCTTTCCTTTTCATCCGAGAACACAGAAAGGTTGGATTGTTCCATAAGATAACTGGAATTTAGGACGTTGTTTGCTTGGATGAGACAAGAGTTATTCTTACACTGAACGTGCCACCGTCAACAGACTATATTCATGCGAACTGGATCAAATTCGAAGGGCATGACAAGGTCTTTATCGGTACACAGGCAAGTCCCAGGAAATTCTGGCTTTTCTCATGGCGCTGCTGCCGCCACATGATTATGTTCGTTTGGACAAAACACGACGACACTAGAAACCCGGATTCTGGTTTTGATAGGTGGGACGCGCCGGAAACGAAGGCTTTCGACTAATAATGTTTCCCGCGATCAATGCTTATCAAATAAATAGTCATCGAAAACTATCGTGGTTGTTAAAGTTGAGTCCAGAGGACATAAAGCCGGGTTTGAAGCGGTTCGGTGGTGCGTACTGGACCTTTACCAGCACCTTCGCTGCAGTCTGCGATGGTCCCACGTGGATCCTAACCGCTGCGGCGCTTCAAATGCAGCCGCTCACTCAACTGAACCGCGCTTCAAATCGCTTTGACCCGACTATATCACCGGTAAGGACCGAGTATAGCGGCAGCTTCAAAATAAACAGCAACAAAAATTTCCCTACGTTTCCCAGAGCTTTTGCCATTCTAACCTGTTCAATGTAACTGAGCTCGTTGGTTAATCATGTCTCATTGTTCCTTATTTTCAGGCCCCGTTGGACAACACCATTGAAGATTTTTGGCGTATGGTCTTTCAAGAAGGATCTCCACATATAGTTAATCTCACAAAGGTGCAGACCTCTACTTACCGAATATGATGCAGGTTTAAAAACGTAGTATTTGCCAACGCGGACTGACGATAAAATGTGATGGTGGTAACGATATGGTCACATATGGTCGGGTCGAAACGACATGAAGCGCGGACAGTTGCGAGCGGCGCGGTGGAGCGTAGCGGTTGGGATCGTGTGAGGATCCACGCTACCGCCACCCACCCATCATGCAGTTCGTCATAGTCCCACCTCGATTCCAACCGCTGTCTTCACCGCACCGCTTCGAGATGATCTAGATTTTAGATGTCTCCAGATGGTTTGGTTTCGTTTTGACTCGACTATGCCAGCTCTTGGATCCAGGGGTCATGAGGAACACCTCATTCCGACTCGTCGTACTGTCGACTCTTCTTCACCTTTTGGAACACAATTTCGCCTCTCTGTCCCTGTACTCAGCCATTCTCATCATCCTACTGTAGTAACCATGATCTTCGGCTCTGAGCGCTTTATTCCGATATCTTTTAAATAAAATAAAGCCACTGGCGTATCTCCACTCGGTGCTCAAACACGCTTACTGGATTCAATTCTTTTTGGACTGCGTGTTGGTATAAATAATTGGGGATCAATGTTGTTATCATCTAGCATAAGTCAGGCAACAATTTTCGACTCCATGAAAGGTCAGTTTGCATTAGAGCGGTTTCGAACCCACGACCGTGTGGCTACAACGGACCTCTAGACGACTGCGCCACGGGCCCTTGAAATAAAATAATAAAATAATAATATTAAAATATTAAGATAATAATGAAATAGTAAATAAAATGGAAATATTGAGGTTCCTCCTAGAATGTTAGAAAAAAAGTTACCATGTACCGATTAAATATCGCCACTTCCAGGTTGTTGAAGACGGTAAAATAAAAGGAACTCAATACTGGCCATTAGAAGCTGGGCAGTACCAAACTTACGGGAAAATGTTTGTTAACACTAAGAAGGTATGGATTTCTCGACTATTTATCGTTACAGTGATACAAAAATCTTCATTTGTCAAAAATGGGCGTTCACTCTATGGTTGTCGAAAGTGTTCACTCAGGCGGACACGATACGTGTTCGGTTAGAGCAAGGTAGAGGGAATGGGAACGTCTTTACAAAATGCATTTCTACCTCATTTCTGACAATGTCACTTCGTTTGAGGCAACTTATGAGAAAGATCCCCTTTCAGGTAGAGTCTGAAGGGAAGTTCATGATCTACACTGTAGAAGTTCTACCTGAGGGTTGTTCGAATTCAAACATTGTCAAGGTATGACTCTTCATCGCTCATGAAGAAATGAAAAAGAAGTTCATTTTTCCTTAGGTCCTGCATATGACTAGTTGGCCCGATCGCGGTCTACCAATGAGCGGCCGTCACGTACTTCGACTGATTCGTCAAGTCACCGTAAGTATTTCATATTATTGAAGTCAGCTCAAAGGACCTGAACCCCAGTTCTGCTCAAATTCTGCAAGCAGCTGCGCTCGAATACGGCGCGGTGGAAGGAGCGGTTGAGGTCGCGTTGTCCATCTGGCTCAACGGCCGGCCCCACCCCGCCGCTTTGAAGGCAACCGCTCACGCAACTACATCGAGCTTTCCATAGTTTTTGCTCGACTATACCAACTTTTGATATGAATAAAAAGACACAGTACTGTGTGGTTCGAAAGTGCAGCTATTTATGATAGTATTTGTGAGACTTCCTCGGTGACTCCTAAGCCCGGTGTAGTAAAGTTGTCCCTTCTACGTTGGACGTGAGAGTCACCCAGTGGAGGGTATCGTAATGAAAATGACCACATCATAGTCAGTAAAAGGTTTTCCGTCGTTGTTGTGCTAAAGTCGTATACGGTATCGGGCCATTGCTTGCTCCAAGAAATGCTTTGTTTTATGGGGAGAAAAGGGAGACTCGCAAAGTTCAGAGAGAGCGTTAAAAACGATCGTTGTCTGGTACCCTTTCGCTACGCTAACCGCTTTTTGGGAAGATTTCGCAATGGAAAACATCGACGAGCAATACGATCAGCCCACTGGACCCTCACGCTGCATGAGGAAGGATGAATTTTGAAACCACCTTCAGCCAACACTTCTGCTCTTCTCTCTAAGCTCTTCCATTATCGTCTTTCTGCAAAGCAGAAAACCTTAGAGAAAAGAGCAGAAGTGTTGGCTGAAGCTGCAGAGGTGGGAAGAAACATCCACTATGCCCGTCGAGATTGCCAATCGCAAGACAAAGATGACTGCTCTTCGGAACCCGAAAGGAACAGCCATTGCATCGAGAAGGGGGATGGAGAAAATCATCTACGACTTCTACTCTGATCTCTTCGACAGCCATGTCCACTTGCCTTCTCACCGCCTGAGGTAGGATGGAAATGTCATTCCAGGGGTTCTCCCGTGCGAAGTACGACATGCTATCATGTCGGTAAGAAGTCGTGCGGCATGCGGTCCCGACAGAATAAGACCAGAACACCTGAAGGACCTTCCGTCAGTACTCATCAACGCTCTGACGAGGCTCTTTACACTTTATCTGTCGGAATGCAAGGTTCCTGAACAGTGGAAGACCAGCAATACCGTGTTGTTGTGTCCGTCATCTACAAGCTCTTTACAAGAGCGATCTTTAATAGTGATTAAAAAAGTCTTGGGTGAAGGACAGGCATGCGAGCAAGCAGGGTTTCGAGAAAGAGTCAGCCTGATTGATCAGATTCACACCGTTTCAAAACTCATCGAGGTATCACGAAAGTACAAGATCCCGCTTTGTCTCACTTTCATCGACATGAAGAAGGTCTTCTACTCAGTTGAGACGGAAACCGTCATGGAAGCTTGGACAACCAAGGCGTCCCTACTCAGTACATAAAGGTACTTCGAGAGTTGTACAGTAACTTCACAACCAGAATTTCGCCATTCTACAAGAATATCATCATTGACGTGAAGATAAAGGTCTGACAGAGTGCCTAAAGTATTCACAGTCACCCTCGAGAACGCATTGAAATGGAATGGGACGACATGGGAGTGGAGGTTGATCGGCAGCTATACCATCTGCGCTTTACTGATGGCATTGTTCTGATAACATCTAGCATCAGTCAAGCGGAACGAATGCTGACCGAATTCAACGAAACATGTGGATGCATCAGTCTGGAACTGAATCTGCGAGAGAAGATGTTCATCCGTAACGGATGGGTTTCGGATGCCCCATTCACGCTCAACGGAATGAGCATATCCAAATGCACCAGCTACGTTTATCTGGGTCGGGAAACGAACATGAACAACGACCTGACCACCGAGTTTTGCAGGAGGCGAGCGGCATGGGGAGCCTATAAGAGCGTCGAGGATGTGGTGAAGAAGACCAAGAGCTCCGTGCTCACCTCTTCAACACCACTATAATTCTTGCTTAGACCTATGCTTCGGAAACCTGGGCATTTCACAACCAGGAAGAAAATGCTGTGAGCGTCACTGAACGCGCAATTGAGAGTGTTGTAAGATGGGAATTTCACGGTGTTATTCGCGTAGAACAAACCCGCGTTTTATACGTTGCATTCTTGTATGACCACCCCGTTGTTTCTGCGTGAACATGTTCTGTTCCGTTCTGTTCCTTTCTTCGTGTTCGACTTCAATAAAGCTTCTCATCTCCGGGTGTAACGACATCCACAAGAACTGGCAATCAGCGGACTACAACAAGGACTGCTGAGGACAACGATTTTTGCTCGAAAACTGCAGCCCCGGCTCCAAGCCCGGTCGAATCGCTGGTACAAGGACTCTAGGTCGGACTCCAAGCGGGTCGAACCGAGGGTCAACTTTTAAAATAGCTTCGCCCTTTTTGCCTGGCCGAACTGCTGAGTGGACACTCAGGCTGCCCACTCAGCAGTTCGGCCAGGCAAAAAGGCTGTGATCCCGGCTGTTACTGCGGTCGCGCAGCGGACTGAACAGCAACTCCAAAATGGATGCTGAAACTCTGCGTACCATCTTGGAAGTGCATCTTTGCCAAGTTCGGAAATCCAGAGACGCTCGTCACGGACAACGGAACGTAGTTCATGTCGTCTCAGTTCACTTTATTCTGAAGTTTCCGAGGAATCTTGCACATTCGCACGCCGCCGTTCCATCCATAAAGCAATGACAAGCAGAACGTTGAGCAATGGACAAGCAGAACAAAGAGGACTTGCCAAGCTGAAGGGGGAGGAACCAACAGTGGACGCACTACAAACGTTTCTGATGGCATATCGATCCACTCGCTGCCCGTCTGCACCTGACCAGCGTTCACCTGCCGAAGCATTCCTGGAACACCGACTGTGAGCGGAACTCGATCTAATGTTACCGTCTAGAGATATCACAAACGGTACACGAGATGTCAAAATGGAATCTCAATTCAATCGTCAAAATGAAGCACGATGCCGCAGCTTTCAAATCAGCGACGCGATTTTTGCCAATGATTATCGAGGACAGAAACCTACTTGGACTTTTGGTTTCATCGCAGCCCGTGTTGGAAATCTACACTGTTCGCTGTGGAAACGAAGTATGGACTCAGCACGTAAACCAGTTGCCATACAGGATCGGCACAACTGCGACAAACACTTTCTTGGATGTGTTCGACCTACCACTACTCGACTCTGCGAGCAAGGAGATGATGCAACGCCGACTGCCGACTCGTCTCAACGACCGCAACTCCTTCGACGCCTTCATAAAACAATGACATGACTAATTTGGGAGTGCAGCCGGTATCCTAGATATCCTTTCGTTTTCATGATCGCTTTTGTGAGGTTAGATTAGCAGGACTTGGGATTTTACAGACAAGCAGCACGCCTAGTATGGATTACCCGCTTTTACACTCTCTTCCAGCATGAATCACCATGGAGTATGATTTGCACTAAGTTAGTTATATAGTCAAACACTCCGAGATGTTGCTTTAGCCTGCCGATGCGATGACGATTTCCAGCAGGTGGATATATACAGATTGATGAAAAAAAAGATGATTTTTTCTCATTATTTTACCTGAACAGATCAATAAGATAGACTATATAAACAGTTCTGGTTTAGGGTGACAAACTCGACAATGGACCTATAATAATGCACTGTTCGGCTGGAATAGGCAGGACTGGCACCATCATGTTAATTGATGTTATTCTAAGAAGACTATTTAGCTGTAAAGAAATTGATGTGAGTTCAGCAGAAAAACGAACTACAGCTACTTTTTGTAGTAAATGTAGACGACACCATTCAAATAAGAAATTGCACAAATCTCGAAAAAAAAATGTAGCTCTGCTCATATCTTTTCAGTTAGTTGATCTATTCAAAACACTTCGGAATCAGCGTGCATCGTGCGTTCAACAGGAGGGACAATACGTCTTCATCATACTTAGCGTACTTGATTACATTAAGGTTCGTCCTTCCGTAGATTAAAGCAACCCGTTTTAAGGCCGAGTTTTCAGATTAAATGTCCCAAGTACAAGGATCGAGTGTGCAAATTTATAGACGACTTCAAAAATGCACTATTGGTCTCAACTTAATGCGTACTCCGTTCCTGCAACGAGAACACCAAATTTAAGCCAAAACAATAGAAAACGCTAAAATGGTGACTATAGGTTAAAGCTTTTCATGTGACGCTGTGAATTCGTAACCGATTGCATAAATCTGAACGTATAAAGATAATTTTATTTCCTCTCAACAAAACAATTCTCACACGTAAATAACAAAAGTAACAATTCATCAACAAATTATAGCATGTCAGATCCTAATGTATATGAGAAATGTGGATGCCTAAAAAATCTAAGTGCAAAGAAATTGGAACCGTGATAGTTACTTCGAAATAAAAGCCTTGATCTTGTTCAGAAGACCAACATATTGCGAGTGCTCGTAGTGTGTCGCGTAGGCTACAAGAGTTTTGCAGAACTGAGCATCGAATCCGCGCTCTTCTAGATAACGAACGAACAGCAAGTCATGCAAATCCTGCAATGAGTGCAATTTTTTTTTAAAAAGTGGGTTGAACAAATTAAAGGCCAAGTTGTATCAATACATCACAGAAATGGTAGGCTCTGCAATAAAATTAGTGAAAAGACAAGATAATGCAAATAAGGTCCATGTGATAAGACGTTATTCTTCCTAGCATGTTCGGTCTTCAACAACTCATAAAATATGTCGGCTAGTCAAGTTTCCACGCACTGAGGGTGTATGTGTACGATCTAACGATGTACACGAAGCTTTTAAGTGCACTTCCTAAGAGTGTGTAATGGAGCATTAAGACCCGTCTCTTGCGCTTTTGTCAACTTAGTGCAAATACGAATGAAAAAAAAATATTGCATACTCGAACCTTTTACAGTTATGATGGAAAAATATCCATAAACCGATAAAGTGGGCACCATACTTCTACCAAATGCGAGTTCTGGAGCGAATAAAGGAACAGCGTGCAAGGCACTGGCACTAGGTTGGATTCGAATCATCCATCGATTCAGGATTCGCATCCTAACCTCTCCGACCGCGCTGCACCCGCTTGGAGTAAATAATCTAGTCGAAAAAAATGCCTTTAACCGGTCCAAAAGGTTGTTTCAGTGAAACTAATACACAATGTCGAGATTCCAACATTTAAGGACTTATAGATGGGTGAAAACATGAGAACCAAACAACCATGCCATGTAATAACGCATTTAGACCGTGGGTGTTTGTTTATGTGTAACGAAGTTCCAGAAAGCAGTGAAACCGGTCCTATAGCGTCGAATTGTTGCGCCGGCGCCACAAAGCGGTGAAATGAGGTAAGCCGGGTCCCACGGTACGCCAGCGTAAAAAAGCACTGAGGGCTCCATGGTACTCGATTGGTATGAGGAAGCCCAAAAATTGGAAAGCGGAATTACTGTACCCCAGCACCGCGAAACAATTTCAAGCGATTTCGTTGAAAAATAAATGACACTGGCCGCTGGACTTTATGGCCGTGACAAGTGCGTGCAAATCTTGTACATTTTACTTATAAAAGGAAATGTAATGGTCACAAGTCTAGTCTGCATTTTAAGTTCGCCTTAAATAGGGGATGTAATGAGCAACTATAAAAACGATTTCAACAAGCAGCGTGTGGGATTCCAAAACTTAAGGCTTGCACTAAAAAAATCATGGAACCCACTAACAAATATACTAAATCCTAGAATGTTTCTCATTCGTGTGCTATTAACAACGAGTATTCTGAAACTACTATCTGTGGAAAAAACACCCCACCCCCCAAAAAAAAAAAAACACAAAAAAAAAATGTATTCAACTCATATTCAAAAAAAACCTACAGGATCGATGTATTTCCCGCTGCTAGCGTAAACTTCCGATGCCACATCTTCGTCTTCTCCTTTAGCCGCCGGAGCCACGTAAAATTCTTCAACTCGGAAATCGTCTAAAAAAAAAAGTTTAAGATGAAATAGAAACCATGAGCTCTCAATTTTCAGCGATTCTACAAAATGCTCGAAATATTAAACTTACATTCTCCCTGCACATCAACACTCTCGACCAAGTCGAGGTGGAAGCACAGACGCTCATTGCCCTTGGTTATTTCAACAGTGAAAGGAGGCAGAGCTACAGGTACAGGAGCTGCCTAAACATCATAGTCGTAAGAAGAGGGTGCAATCAAGATTAATTACGAACTCAAGGATATACAGTAAAGATAAAGAGTACACACCTCTGGTTGTGCTTCATCCTCAAATCCTTCATCCATATCGACAGAGTGATTGACATTAAATACAACAAGGATGCTGAAGAATAGAAAATTTCAGGTTAATTAATCCAATATGTTAAAAGATCTGAGTAATAAGCAGAACTAACTTCTCCTTTCCGTACTGCTTAGTCAGACGAACCTCTGCGTCTTTGGTTGCAATCTTGAATCCATGGAAGGATGGTGCAGCAGAACCACCAAGATTCTCTTGAGAAAGCTGCTGCTCAGCTTGGATCTCTCTGGTGAGTGCCTCGGTCAATTCTGGTGCAACGTTGAATGCTGAAATAAGCAAAGTTATTCGGAAACTGGTAAAAAACGTCTCACTGAGAAGTATGAAAAATAAAACAGGAAAGAACGACAAAAAGAAAAGTGATGCAATGTTCTCTATTCTGTTAGAAACTCATCATCTAGCAACGCTAGGTCTATCAAGAATGTTCAGCCATATTTCCAGCATCACTCGAAAAATTCGGAAGTACGGATAGAATGTTAACATCAACTTTCACCATCAACAACATAGACGTAACAATATTCCATTCATCCGAAGCCGAAGAAACTGATCTTGCAGATACTTCAAATTGGTGACCTAATGGTTAAAAACACATGGAAATATTTGAATATAATATACCACGTAGAAAGAGTTGTAACTATGAAAAACAATCACAGGGAAAATGAATCGAAGGGCCATTTCACACCGCAGCTATGAGGTATGCTCAGAAATTGTAATAATATTTATAAGTGTATGTGTAATGCATGCATTTTGTTTGTTCTTTCTTCAATGAACTGATTTCTGCACAAGAACCAAAATTGACAAATGGGAATCATGTTCATATTATGTGTTTAAAACCGCAAAACAAAGCGCTCTATTACTTTCTAAGCCAATTTTATAGATTTGTTGTTGATTGATACACTTCAATGAACGATCAATCAGTATCAGGATGAGCGGTACGAGATACGCCTTCACTATTGGAATTTCGATCAATCGTGAATCGCTCAGAAGCGGCAAGAAAATGCCACGTAACATATACGGTGATGATTAATAATTCTTCAAGGTATAGAATAGAGGATTAGACTTCCTCTTTTCTCTTAGTTACTCTAGCTTACATGACATAGATCTTCTAAGACTAATGCTTAGGTCTTATGGCTGTGATTGATTAATTCATTTACTTCCAGAAATAAGAGCGCGGGTGTAAAATGTAGTTGGGAGGGATACTCATGGCGCCCTTATTTCTGGAAGTAAATAAGTAAATCAATCATGGCCCTAAGATCTAAGCATTAATCTTAGAGGATCTATGACATGTGAGCTAAAGTTACTAAGAGAAAAAGAAAGAGAGGGCTTCCAGAAATAAGGACGCCATTGAGTGCCCCCCCCCCCCAAACTACATTTTCCCCTACACTTTATGTCAAAGAAAAAAGAAAGACTCACCTCTATATGATGTGGATATGGCACGAACGGGGACATGGTTGATTGCACTAAGTTTCACTGCTTTACCAGCAAGTCGAGAAAGAGATCGAAGCATTGCAACGGATTTCATCTGCAAAAATAAGTCGAATAAACAATTCTTCTCATTAATGATAAACAGCTTCCTATAAAATTCAACGTAAGAACATCAAAAAGAAAAATAATATGAAATCCTATTATTATCAATATGAAGTTAAAAAGACAACGGGAATCAAAAGCAAAGTTAGCCACTTACAGAGGATCAAAACTGTTACTGAAAGTAGGAGTAGCAGAAACAAACGGGCGAAGCTGCTCTAACGACTTTAGAAAACTTAAGTCGTCGAAAAAAGGGACAGAAAGATAGCTTAGACTCACCCCAACAACCAGATGGTCACTGAATGCCGCACAAGACTCACACAGAAGGAAGAAATGCTACGTAATTTCAATGCACACATACTTATCTACATACTGCAGTATATTACACTCAAAATAGAAAAATAAAAGAGACGTGAGGAAACCGAGGAAGAACACCGAAGGAGAATGATGAAAATTAAAGGACCGGAAGATTTGCATCGTGTTTGGACCCACTAAGCGAGCACAACTCGTACGAAAAGGTCGTCGCATCTCTTTCCGTGAGAGATTCGTTTATGCGTTGCTTTGAGATTATTATTTGGGTGCCTACTCTTCAAAAGATGGCCTGAATACCAGGGATGGCCGCTGTTTCTCACCGTAATCATTAGGTCACAATCAGACCGTGGAAGTTGTATTGAAGGGTGATCTAGCTCTTTTGACGTTGGGAGTAGACGGATGCTTTGTCACGAAGTCACAGAACTTCTGTGACTGTGAAATATTGAAGTTCGTTGCAACATCTGACTTATTCCAATCTGTTATGATTTTTTCGGTGCAGGGATTTTTTTTTGCGAAGGATTTTACCATTACAATATGTGGTCCAGTCCAATCGAAATGACCTGTAGCTCCGTGCACTCGCATTGTCCTCGCAGCGACACGGAGCCGGAGCCTGGCGATTGGAATCGCGGCGGGACCCTCGCTGGCACCATTCATCGCCGGAGCTAGGGATGGTCCCATCGCAATCCCAACCGCTGGGTCCACGGCGCCGCTTCCAGCGTTCCCCCCTACGCAACTACAGAAATCTTCAGATCGTTTTTACTCGATTGTAGAGTTAGCTCCAACGACCTGGTGCAATTGCGTAAGTGTTTGGAGTGTTGCGGTGGGACCCTCGCTCGTGTGAGTAATCCGATGGAGCCAGCAACGGTTCCACTACGAGCGCAACTGCTTACGCAGTTGCACCACAAACCAGAAAGTTTTGATTTGATCATTGTGCGAATCACATTTACTAACTGTCTTACTCACATTCTTTTCCTGGAGTCTCATAATCTTTTCATGGGGTTTTATGTATTGCTACAAAGAATTATCCTAATCTTATATCGTAATGACCCTGGAAGTGACTGAGTAACGCCAACTGATATGATATGACACAAGGGAAGTGCTTATCGACTCCGTCTATGTATCTCCAGGACAACATCAGAGGAAGCGCTAAAGAACGACAATCAGCGGCATTAATACGAAAGAAGAAGCTGCATTTGAATTATTCACCTAAAAGATGTGATCTCATAGTTTCCGAAGGTAGATTTGGAGCAGAATAACGGAGAAAAGATACTGATTTTTTTGTTTTTGTTGTTTTTTTTTCGAAACAAGAAAAGAATTATTAGCAGAACAGTACGGAGGAAATGGAAGGAAAAGGAGATTAAAAGTATTTTTATGTATGGAAATCCACTACATAAATCATCTTTGGTTCAAATCTCTCCATAAGCGGAGAAGGAGCCCTTCTGGAGTCTTTCACGGCGGTTCGTTCACGGACGTGAAATGTGAACGTGAAAAGTTGTGAGGAGACGTTTTTGTAGGCCCGTATTATAAACAGAAGAGCTCCTGCTCAGCTTATGGAGAGATTTGAACCAATGATGATTTCTGTAGTGGATTTCCATACATAAAAATACTTTTAATCTCCTTTTGCTTCCATTTCCTCCATGCTGTTCTGCTGATAATTCTTTTCTTATTTCGAGACAAAGCAGTATCTTTTCTCTATTGTTCTGCTCCACATCTACCTTCGAAAACTGTGAGATCACATATATTAGGGGAAATAATTCAAATGCAGCTTCTTCTTGTTTTTTTGTGGATTGTAGTTGAGAAAATACAATATTTTGCTTTTTCATTTGGTTAATTTTTGATCGTAGTGTCTTAATGCTTACTCTGGATCTCAGAATGCACAACTCCACTACTTGGCACTACTTTGAAAAAGATTTTCCATCGTTGGATCCGTGTTCTCCAAAAATGAATCTCTACAGCAGTTGAGGTTTTGTATATTGCTTTCGTGGAATTCGCACAGATATCGAAGGAAATTCAGCTATTTCTCTTGGTTCTAGTAAATTCTCCCAGGATCCTTTAATGTTTACCTTTTTCGCTACTTTTTAAGCGAAAGTTTTGCGGTTAACTTTATTTAGTCTTAAGGTTAGTCTAACCTGTAACATAGCTGTACCAAAAAAAGTACGAAAGTGTACCAAAGTTGAACCAAGGTATGTACTTGTTAGGTAGCTTATTTTGACAATCTTTTATCAATCGATACACAAAATGTGTGGACTTATTTAGCCACGTGTAGCTCTTTTTTTCGTACACGATTAAAATTCTTCCTTTATCGGTTTGTTGGGCGTGTGGCCCTGCATAAGGTGATACGAACTTTTTGGTCATACTATATAGAAAAAAGAAGAAGTGCACCATAGAAATGGAGGAAAAACCGACGCTTTATCTTTTTCATTTTCAACACAAGCAAACGCTAATACAACATTAAATCCCTGATATGGAAGTAACAATTGGTTAATGTTGTGTCTAATAGTACTAGGCTTAGCACCATAATATAATATATAAAAGAATATAGAAAATACTGCTTTGCTTTTACCAAGTAATGCTGCATGAAAGAAAATTCCAAAAAATATTGGTTCGCTTATACTGAATAATGTATGTATCCAATACTATCCATCTTGTATAATGTATATTTGTTCCATGCTATGTTTATGTAAACCCATGGATAACCGTGCAACAAATAAATAAATGTATAAATATATAAATAAAACCGATCTCTTGATAAACAAATAAAACATACAAGATGAACAAATGAAGCATCCAGAATTCTTGAAACACTCTTGTTGAGGTTATTACTGAATTAAATCAACAGGATGTATAGTGTGATATGGGTGGCTTGTTCCCTAATTCGCTCTCACAAAGAAGCATCAGACACGAGGTCGTCAACGTCTGTTTACATTTGAGCTGTTCGAATCATCGTGCGTATTTGCAACGACGAAGACACCCGACCGAGCCGTATGCGGGCGCTGATAAGGGGAAATTTATCGCAGTGTGACAGCCAAGCTGTCGCTTAAAACATTGAAAATTCCGAACCGTTGCTATGTTTTCTCTTCTCGTGAAACTAAAATCTCTTGAGAAAGCAATGATGGGGAAATCTTAAAACAAGCCTTTTTTTCCTAGAATAAAGAGTATAGCAGGTCTCACACTTCAAATCTGTATAGGACAAAATCTCAGGGAGAAGGCAGACAAAGCTAGGATTTGATGACTGTAGATAGCGGAAATTTTACAATTTTGTAGATTCTAGATTATTCCTATGCAAGAAATAACTACAAAGAGAAGAGAATGATGAGAGAAGACATGAAAAATCCTTCAGTCAGAATTTTTTTTTAGAATTTGACCAATTCTTCGACATTTTGTATTGTGTTTGAATAAGGACATCTTCACCAAGATTTGTGGACAACTCAAGCGTCCCCTCCCCGAATCCAGCAAAATTCCACCTATTCTGAGAAAGGGGTTTCGAGTTTAGATCGAGTCTCTTTCCCTGAGTTCATAAATGATTGCGGAGGAACAGGACAATTAAAGTGGTTAAAAATAGCCGTTGTCTCCTGTAATATAGTTTTTCCCTGCTTGTTTTCGGGATAAATTACTTCCCGGATAAATTTGTGGTTACACTGTTTCGATACAGAACCAAAATTAAAAAAAGAACACTGAAAAACTCAAAACTCAAGACACTTTGTAGATTTTGGAAGCTTGACGAAATGCATTAGTAAACTACTGGATTCTCAGAAAAAGCAAATTTATTTATCGCGGTGAGAAAAATCTCATAAACAAGAACTACTTTAAGAGCAGAAGTAGATGTTTGTGTCAGCGAAAAAAGAGGATTTGAGGAAATGAGTTCACATACGGCTTATGGAAGGTCTTCAGTCACGTCCCAACGCGTTCAGCCGGACTGACGCGACGCGTCCGCTATCGCGACGCAGACTGCCGTCTGCTGCCACTCTGAAAAAGCCGATCTCATAACGTACGCATTGCATCAGCTCGGATGAGCGCATAACGCACTCGTCACGTTAGCCGGAAAGAATGCGGGTGCTGCGGATGGCACGGGTGTCTCCTGTATGAACCTACATACCCTGAAATACATCCTCATACGGACTGCTGATGAAAATTTCTTCTCGAAACAGATAGAACTTAAATTCTTATTTTGTTTTATGTATTTTTTGTACACTTTGTCTTTTTCCTTCGATTTCCTTAAATATTATATTCAGATTCTTGAGCAGCCCGAAAGTGCCGTTTTCAATCACATTTTTTGTGAATTTCCATTCTGAACAGATGCAAAAAAATCAATTAAAAATCTTTGATCACAGGAAGTAATATTCTGCGAGAAAAATGTCCAACATTCTCCGTATATAAAGTCTTCACTGAATGATTTTATTGTTACAGTAGTAATTCAGAAAAAAATGGAATAGAGAATCAAGTGCAGGTGCTTAAAGGTTTCATGGACAATAAATTGACTCTGAATTTTTTCTCATCTTTTTTGCTTTTCTTGTTCTGACTCAGACAAAATGTGTTTCCCTTTTCGTTTTTTCTCGTTTCTGTAACAGTGGTTTATGCGTATTAATAAATGTAGTTAATCTGACTAGGAATTTCCGATAGAGCTTTGCTCGATCGGTCGATGTTCGTTACTTTTAATCCACCATCCACCGCGTTGCACTCGGTTATCATCCTCACTCGTAACATATTCAATTCCAATCGATACTTTCCTCCTACTGAAAAACATCATTTCTTCTCTACAGTACGATACGGCTCTTTTTCAAATTTGTTATAAATAAGTCGGTGTCGTTAGATTTATTGTTTAGAAAAATAATTCGGAAAAAAATACTCTTTTTATTTGTTGCCAGTTTAACACGACGCATAACTATAAGGTTTTTCAAGAAATCTCGGAAAACATTATCCGACAAGAGCAAATATCTCAGCATCTTAAAAATAAACACATATACAAATAAATAATTCTATCAATTCAATTTCCTACAAACAAACGCAACTGTTCGGTAAGGCCAGACCACCAAATCTATGGAGTTCACTTTCATGGTACTGTATCCTGTACCGTACCCTATGTATGTATATACTGGGGTATAATATAGTATCCTCTCCTTTACCACCTTTCTTCTCCTTCACTCGCACCTCATTCACTTTCTAATGGATTGCTAGATAAGGCGGGCGGCTTTTGACGGGACTGCAATCGACAAAGACGTAAAGTTCAGATCATAAGTTTATGGGAAAATGTGCTCAACAGAGAACCTGGTGGTATTTCGACTATGAGTTAACGAGAACAATGGCAAATAATATTTGAGAAATATTAATTGCATATGAATTGTACTAAAAATAAACATAAAATCTAAATATTTTCCCTTTTTCCCCACCATCCACCATATCGACAATCCAGAACTAGTTATTTCATGATGTTCTGCGAGCTTTGAAAGGAATAAGCCCGATTAATATGATGAGATGTGTATTTCGTTGTTTTCGGTAGCCCAGAAAAAATAATTCGAAGATACTGCTATCCAGAAATACGTAGCTAGGATCGTCTCTATTTGAGCGAATTCCTAGTAATTCTCCAGTCGTTTAAAAGATTCTTTGAAGACGAAAATGAAGGGATTTAATAAATTCTAATAGATTTCGCTTCATAATTTGAATAAAAAAATCAACTGATTGATCAGACGACGAGCGAATTCCTTGAAATTTCCGGTTCGTTTGAAATTTATTCTTTGAGGACGAAAATGAAGGGATTTAATGAATTCTTATAGATGTTCGCACTTCATGATTTGAAAAAGAAATCAACTGATTGATCAGACGACGGGTCTCTTTCATGCAGTTCGATTGTTGTTCACGTTAGAATTTACATATTAACTGATCCGTAGCAGCGTTGGCTTTGTCGATTGATTGACGCCACGCAAATTCGTCCATACATATCCATATTGCATTCGCCATCAACATTTGTTTGTTCACATACACACACACATACACACATACATCAATATCTCTACCATCATATGTGCTCGTATTCATATGTGCTCAAACATTTTGAGCAATTCTTGCCCTTTTCTTACATCTTACAGCTACGAGAATCCGAACTCAGTGAAGAATCAAATTCTTCTACTTTTTTGTGATTCTCGATTTTCTTAAAGAAAACACGAGCAGGTGCTGGTGAAAAATAATCTTTCTGATTCCCATCGTCCATGTTGGCGCTTCAACGATGGCTGTAAACGTCGTGGAGCTGTTAGCGGTGTTTGTCAATTGTCGGTTGGCAACGGCTGTGACTATTTATTCGACATGATAGCGCTGTTTTATCAGTTCGACAACAGATTGCCATTCCACCACGGTACGGCCTTCCTTTTGTGTTGCACCAGCGCTTCAACGTAGCACTTCGTCATCTCTAGCTTTTGATCAGCTTTCATCAAAATTATGGTTGTCAAATTATCAAAATCTATTCTATCAAAAACAAGAAAAACTATCATTAAAATTTAGCAACATTGCGGATTTGAGCTTGAAGTTGATCAATTTGTACACATTTTACCGTAGTCACTGGAAATTATTACTAAATTATTATTTGAAAAATGTGTTACTTCTGTCATTCATTTATCTCTTATTTAGAAGGAATCGCTGAGGGTTAATTTTGTTAGTGCTCTTATTCAAAAAACAAAACAACAAAATACATAACTGTATGTGTATCTCACCATCAGTTACTAGTTGATTTCACTAGAATAGATCTTGTTATGAAGTTGAAAAGGAAATAATCTCTAACGAGTGTGAAGTGTTTATTTATTAAGCTGTCCACCATGATTTTCCCTATTTTCGTCATCTTCTTCAAACAAAAGCAAAGTAACTTTCATAGACATGAGTGCAAAATCATCACCTTCCATGCGAGTAACCAAAAATACTTATGAAAATTAGATGTGAAGTTTAATTGAAATCTAAAACCTATAAATTTATATCAACATTAAAAATATTATTTCAAAAACAGAGATTGGATAATATCAACGAGAGAGATTTCTTAACGTGGAAACATTTGCGTTCGTTACCATGAAATCCATATCTCCTCACTAGGATTCCACCTCCTCACCTAAGAAGCGCTCATTCAGATATAAAACTGTTAATTAGAATGCAGATAACAAACACCATTATCATAACATTTTGGGTATTTATTGCTCGCTTACTGCAAATCCCAGAAATTTTCCACTGTCACTGACGTTAGTGGAATAAACATGTTGGTGGAATTTTTCGTGAGAATTCTCCTTCCTTCAATTTTGGCATATTTCATTATTTATAGACAACAAGGATGTTACGAAATTGATGAATTTTGAGTCTCTGCAGGACAATATGCAGAGTTCAGGTTGTAGATCACAAGTATCAGGGCTGTCCACCCTCAATTCCTCCTAACCGTCCTGAAACAAGACGTAGGAACCGCGCTAGTTCCTACGGGTACGTCAGAATGCGCCTCTTTTATAAATATTCCGTTTTTCTGAGTAGCCTATTCAGTGGTTTTGTTTGAAAAGGCTGGTGAGGAGACCTTATTGATTTTCGACTGCTCGCGAGTAGACGCGGAGCGTGTACAAGGACAATGCGTTCTAACGTACCTCGTAGGAACCAAAGCCGTTTCCCACGGCATTTTTCAGGTTAATAATTGAGAGTTTAGATATTTACGCTCATACTCATAATCTACACTCCAGACTCTATGTTATCTCACAGAGACCCCAAGATCGCCATCATACGCTGTCTTTAAGACGACAGAACGTTACAGTACGGAGAGGGCAATGCTTTGAAAAATGCAAGGTACGGTGGAATGCATCATTAATTTTATTCATATGTGTTCCAGAAATGTGAAATAGAGACGCTTTGTAAGATTTCGCGATTTCTCGATTATGAGACTGTTTCTGGGAAAACCGCAATTATACTAGAGAAATTACTGTAGTATCACAGGCAAAGAAAAATATCTTCAAAATTCAAAATTTCCACGTGTCACAGGGCGCTACGACAAGCAGTTCGTCGATAGTGGATACGGTATGGGTATAGATATATGGACCCCTAAACAGTACTGAATACTGTAATCACACAAGAGTGCGAAGCGCGCTCTGCAAAAAGCGCGCTCTGTCTACTATCTTTTAAGGAACATTTTCACGACATTTCCATCAATTTATTTTAATTTGAAACATACATTTATTATCTCAGGAGTGAGACCGTAGCCAAAAAAAAAGTTTACTTTTTCTACTCTACTATTATTTTACCTATTAAGAACAGGTAGTAATGAAAAGGTGGAACGGCGATCGTTCAGCCAAGTAGGTCGCCAGATAGATAGATGACAGTGAAATGAATTTGAGAACGAATTTTACGGAACTTTTTTAGAACGGCCCTGCAGTGCTTCTGTTCTCATTATAACTTTTCATCACCGGATGAAAGGAATAAAACAAAAACCACCAAAATATCATCAAAATATCCTGAAAGTATATGTAGTTGCGCAAATTGCTAGTTAACAGAATTGACGATGACCTTTTGCTTCTCTGTGGAAATTCCCAAATAGAAAAATGCCAACCGCCAACGTCATATGTAAAAGCGACCGTTCTTCCCGTATATGTATATTTGTACAGCTCTAATCAATAACACCTCTGTATTTGAAACGTTTGTTAGAATTAATAGAATTTTCTCTGGAAAATATGAGAGAAATGTACTGCATTGTATTATGTATTATGGATTTCCGAAAAGGAGTCGTTCAAAACATTTTGCATTGATTTTTTCGAAACCAATGATTTAATAGGTTCGGAAAACCTAACGGACGGACCTACTACCGTTCTGCTACCGTACTCTTGGAATTTCGCCCGGGTCTTTTTCTACCTCTCCATTGATTTTTCCTGAATTCAGCGGACGGACGAGTGGGAACTTTAACGAAAGATACCATCGTGCTACCGTATTCACAGGAATTCTCTCGTTCATGTCTGTTATTTTCGGCCCTTTCGACGTATTTATGTGCGAATTTCGAGTCATAGTGCTTCGTAGCGGCCACACAGACACCGACATCTACATCGGCGGACGTCTTCTGTTCTCTCACGCGGTCCGTCCGTCGTACGTACATCTATGGTTGTTTCTGTATGTATGTATGTGTGTGTGTCTTCGTATGTGTCTGTGTGTGTGTATTCAGCGAGAACGGCCGCGTTTGCCACGTGTGCTGCGGTGCCGGTGGTGGTGGTGGTGGTGCCCGTCTCTATGCTACGACGCATTGTTGAGTGTGCTGAACGCTTCCATATTATAGTTACTTAGTCGCCACCGCCACCGATGTCCTCGAACCACCTCGGCACTCACCCATTCCAAAGCTAATTGGGTCCGTCAACGTGCTGGACATCGTTTCTGAATTGTTTCAGCTTTCTGGATACATGTATTTTTGGCCTACAGATAGAATGACTTTTGGGGATCAGTCAATGTGTCAAGTCAGTGTTTTTATTCCCCATGTAATCAGTTCAACTTGCGTGATGTTCCTCTATGTTCCTCTCCACAGTTCCATGTAGGAGTCTCGTACTGCTCTGGAAGGTAAAACTGCACATATTTCTTCCTCTAGGATCTGGATACTGTAGATGATTTTGTGACCTGTGTGTACTATACATGTAGATGACATTCTCGGGCAAATTTGAGATCACGTCGCAGTGCCACTACGCAGCTCTCCTAGAAATCGTTGTTGCGCTCGAAACATAGGTAAATAATAATAATGACAAGTAGCTCGGCCAGCTTCAATCAGTTTATACAAACAATATAATTCAAAAAATATTATGAATGTGAAATGAAAATAATAATAATAATAATAATAATAATAATAATAATAATAATAATAATAATAATAATAATAATAATAATAATAAGGATATAGGAAATGATGGTGAAATAATATTACAATCAAAATAGCTGGTATTTCTTTTATTTGAATTTCGAATTTATATTTTTAATTTGATTTATTTTAATTTTTAACTTATTCATTCGAATTTTTATTTTATAAAATCAATTGGTATGCATATCTTTCATGATTACCTTCTTTTTTTCTTTGTCTTCTGTTAATGTCGCGTCTTCCGTTCCATCTAAATAAACAAGCATACAATAAATAAATATGCAAACAGCAACAATATGTTAAGTTAGAGATTGGCATCAAGAAGCGTCACTGAAATCAATTCTCAAAAAAAATAGCAGCTTTGTTTTGACCAAAACATCGAATAATTGTCTCGATATAGCAATTACATAGTTCCAGGGAATTCTGCTTGAACTTTCATCCACAAATTTTTAATGAGACTTCTTAGAACCAGTTTTTTGTAACAAATACTGCACAAGAATTTCATCAGCGCCAACTCTGCAACAATCGCATCGAATAATCCCCGAATAACTTCTCTAACGAAGAACTTCCAAAATAGCCCAAATAAAGTATTCATGTTAGAAGAAGCTTTTTCTTGCTAGAAAAGTCTCAGCAGGTCATACAAGGTGCTGTCAGGGATTATGAGGAGCTAAGTGTATGTAATTGCTTAATGTCGAATGCTTACGGGCTCGGTAGAGCAAATTTCAGTCGTTCGTGACATCTTCCGTCTCCTTTCCTTTTTTGGTATCCTCGCATAATCAGGAAAAGTGATCGAAGGCTGTCGAACACTAGCAAATCTTCGATTTTAAGAACCTAGAAATTTAACTAGCACTAAAATGGACCTTATCTCTCGAGTACATTACGCAAGAAATCTACCGTACCTCGGGGAAATTTTTAATGGAATAGCGCTTTCAAACGCCGCATTGCTATTGCAGCTGTGCTAACTGACTGAAACATTGTTCCAGAGCTTCATCCGTGGAAAATTATGTAATTTGTTCAGATCCGTCCCATGGCTCTAGGATTTTAGATGATATGAAAAAGAAGAGATTTGACATTCTTTTTACAAAAACTCAACTCATTAGTCAACAAAATAAGGGATAGGTTAGGGAATCAAAACCTCCGTAACGTAAAGGATTCGATTTTGATATTCGATACGTTTAGGGTTTTCTTGTCTCTATTTACAGAGATTTTAAGTGTTTACATTATCGTCAAGTAATACTTCATCAATGTCACTCCAACATGATCTCGCTTTAGGATTTGCAAATGTTCCTAATCATTCTAAATTCTACTGCAAATTTTAAAACTGTACTTGATAACACAAGTTGTTATATCAGATCTTCCAACTCCTTCTCCCCTCCAAAAAAAACCCACAAAAAATCCAATGGTGCTTCAGAACGTTTAATTCTTGATGAATTGAAGTGCTATAGCGGAAAACATTTGAAATGTAGATTACAGCATTGAAAAGAACAAAAAAAAAAAGGATTAAAAGTAGCTATCGTACTCAGTACAGTAAATAATAAATAAATTAGGAAATCATCAGACACTTCTGCCAGAAAAACTCTAAAAAGTGGACAGAAACCGTTTCTGAAGCATTTTTTTCCATTGAACAATGACAAAACTCACGCTACTCTGTGGCAAATGTGTTCAACTGGGTAAGCGACGTACGTCTACCGAATCGCACGACCTCTCTCTGTCTGACGGACCTCTTTCCTTTTTCTTTTCTCCAATTCTCCTCAAAAGCATCTCGTTCACTTGGTCGATTACACATTCATCATCAACACCATACTTCGGTATTTCAAGAGGAGTATGAGTGCGTGAGTATGAGTCGCGCTTGAAGCGCACGGTAGGAGGAAGCGCGTGGAGCCGGCGGTTGTGATCCACGCAGGACCCTCTCCAGCTTCACTTATCTCTGCAGTGCAAGAGTCCAAGTGAAGCAAACTATCATCATTGACCACAGCCACCTCCTCCGCACAGCTTCTGGCACAGCAACTTCGGGAACTGCAACAGGCCTTAGGTCATATTGGGCCAACTATACGACACTTTCTGGGTATATGTCAGAAAAATACAGTAGTACAACGAATGAAAAAGTACGTGGAGAAGTTAAAAATGTTGATTTTTTTAAAAGAAGAAACCTATCACTAACTTCCCAATTCTCCAGTGGTCTTTCTATCCAGGAAACCGGTCATGGAAGTTCATGGAATTTTGAATGTTCTAATAATCTAATGTATTAACTTCTATGCATGGTTAAACTTTTTGGAACTGTTTTCAGCCTATTATCTTCATGATTGTGAACTTTTACAAAGCTAGATGACAGCTTGTGATTTATAATTGAGGGGATTTTTTTTCCCTTGAGCACAATGTTTCAAGTCTATTTTCACAGTGATTCTCAAACATCTTCCGATTTCAAGGTTTCTCCTGTATTCAAATGATTTCCGATCAATAATGTATTTCTTCTCAGAACAAATGATACGATCAATTCGATTTAAACCGTTTAATCGTTTGTTGACGTTGTTTTTTTACGACCTCTTTCTTCATTTTTCTCAGATAACACATATTCTTTCAGTGCCGTCCGTTCCCTATGATGCGGCACGCGCGTCATCTTGCCTAACGTCATCCTTAGAATGGAATTCTAGCCGCTAGACGACTGTAAGTGCCACAAAACTCCAATTTTCATTCACTACCCGTTTCTGAACAGAAATTTTTTTCAGAGTTTTTATTGAGCGCCGAGTTTCCTCTAGTCATGTGTACAGACCAAGCGTAGTTGTTTATCGAACAATTGGACACACCACAACACAAACAACCACACAATTTTCCTTTTTCTCCTCAACTCCACAATCCTCCAGCACATCGTATGATGCCACAGATAAAAATTCTCTTTCAAAAACAACCAAATATGTAACCATGGTAACTTCCAGCGATGGTCTGTCCTTGACCAAACCTTTTTTGTTCTTATAAACTCTCCTTCGATACTGTTTTCCCTATAAATTTCCATATTTATTTAGTTACATTGCTCCGAGGATAGTTATATCACCATATTTTTTCTGAATATGGTCTTATTTTGAATCTCTATGTATTATTATGAGTAGTTAGCGTTGATAATTTCACAAAGCACCTGGGGCAAAAAACAAAATTTAAAATTGGCTTTCCATTCTATTTTTTTAGTGCGGAATTAAAGTCATAGGTCGGGAATTTTTGAATGGATTATGAAGTGCTAAAATTCCATATTAGTAGTATTGGAATCAGCTGGAAAAGCACCGCATTATAGTCGGGTCAAAACGAAGGAAAACTTGGTGCACTCACGTAGTGGGTGCGCTCGAAGCGGCTGCGGTTGTATCGAAGTGGGACCATCGCGAACTGCTGCGATGAGTGGTGCTAGCTGGGGTCCCACCACGATCCTAACCGCTATGCTCCACCGCGCCGCTCCGAGGGCAACTGCTTGCGCCGCTGCATAGAGTTGCCAATCGTTTCGTTTCTGGTGGCAGGGTTATATGTAGGAACATGAAACAATCATAGATGAAACTTTGGATGGTCTATCAGTGACACAAAAAACCTGTCGCCAAAGTATTGGGTCAACTGATACGAGCAGCAACAAAAAATGACCTAGTAGGTGCACTAAGAGGTTGTTTCGTTGAATTTACCGTCCACATAGCGATTGAGGCGCAGTTCTGCGACAGAGCGCAATGTGTGAAGCAGTGATTCGCCGGTGAATTTCTAGCTTTTTCTCTATCTACGTGCTACCTGTCACGTTCTTGCTTTAACTTTTCAATTTACAGCACAACTTAAACCATAACTGACCATGATTGAAATTTCCAACCAGTACCTAATCTATACCCTCAGGTGATTTGAAAAAAAAAAAACGCTCACTACTCATCTCGTCCTTAGCTGGCCTCGGAGATGTAATTTGCCATATTCTAAGATTCCCACTTTTCTCTCCTTTTTTTGTTCTTTTTTTTTACTACTATAAGCGAACAAAGCAATGCTGTGATATGTGTATATAGCAGTTCAAATGTACTCATTCTTTTTCCTGTGACTTTTCATTCCTTTCCTTGGTCAACCAAAGAAATATTTTGGAGAAATAAAGATTTAACATTTACTAAAGCATCTATTTCGCGAATAGCAATGGTATTCATAGACACTCTGGATCAACTATAGTAATTGTGGTGAGAAGAAAACATCGAGATTGTAACAACGGTCAATAGTTAAATGGAAGTCCGCCGAAAACAACAACCCTTTGACCAGAAAGAATGTAACTCGGGAGAATTGACATCACCGAGCTGAACCGAGCGAATTCGACCCATGCAATTTAGGAGACAATTCTCAACAAATGAAACAAAGAAAAGAGAAAAGAAAAACAAACAAAGGAAGAATGCATACTAGCAAACTCTTCTATTACGCATGTTTTTCATTTTACACACTAGAAAATGCCTATAGGATGAAACAGTTAAGGTAAGAACAGATATGTGGCAAGTTGTACACAAAGATTCATCGAAGTTAATGAAACAGAAACAACTACAATATCAAATAACATGTAGCAGTTCAATGCACCATTATCAATTAATTTTTGTTTTTCATGCCGAAAGCAGAGCAGAATTTCGAATAGTACTCGCTGTAAATTTCACGTAACAGCTCTGCAACAGGATCCTGTTGCCTCGCCACGGTCTCTAGACCCTCGGCTAGTCGTTGTAAGACAGCCTTAAAGTAATAAGGTATTGTAGTCAGTTGTAAAAAAAATATGCCGAAAATTTTGGTAACTTTCAAAACAACCTCAAGAAATAAACTGCAACTACTTACAATAAAATCATGTAGGAGATACCACATGAGGCTGACACGAATGCGATTTACTGTCAACAATTTTTGCCGAGACTCGTGTACATAAAAAGCTACGGCAAATGCGTTGTACCAGATCTACAACAAGAAATGAAAAAATTTCAATGAACCAAACATATAACATTGATGTTCACCTTTCTTCCACGATGATCTCTTTGATCAAAATTAATTACAGGCATAAAGGATGAGTCGTGTGAGTACCCTTCAAAAACAGGCGGCACAAGATCCTCATTCAAGAACAAATCTTTCTGTTCTTGACGACTAACCGCGAATTCAGGAGCCTGAATATTTATACTCAGAAAACTAATTCAAGCAAATTAGCAGAAAAGAAAAAAATTAACAAAAGAAGTTGCACGCATCCATAATGTTGTTAAGTACTTTTGGCACTATATTAGATCTTGATAATAAATACAGCAATTTTGAAGAGTTAAAATAATTCTCGAACTTACGATAAGACTGCGGTCGCCCGACGATGCAGCCATGAACTTCTGGTAGAGACCAACAGCTATATTGTTGTATTCGACCAAAAGATTCTGCATCTCGTTAGGCAATCCAGTAAGGAAAATCTAGACAATCTTCTATGACTTTGTGTTTTGATGTTAAAAGAACATAGATTAAGAAAGGAGATTGAAAAGATCTAGTATTTCTGAACAAGAATCCTTACCAAGTTACGTGATTCGGCTGGATAACTATTTTTGTCGTCCAACTGGAACCAGTGAGGTAAACGCTCTCTGGTAAATAGATTGGCCAGAATATTAATCATCTTGAGTTTCGCTTTGGCTTTATCCTGAGATTGAAAATCAGATAAAATGATCTTTTGAAGTTATTGGAAGGAATTATTCAGAGTATATCGAGTTTGCCTTCTGTCAGTGACATTTACAAATATACAAACGAAAGTATTCATGCGTCGAAGTAAGAGTACGTCATTTGTAACTGTTCTCGAAGTCGTTAGCTGTTTTCCTGACCTTCGGATAATTATACGTACACAGTAAACAACAACATAAAGTGTACTTACGGGAGTCTGTCTGATCATTAGATGGAATGCACCTCTCTGCAGGAGATGGATGAATACAAGATTTCCTGGTTCTCCTGTACTCACTTCTGCTAACGAAGCAGCTAATCCAGCTAAATTTTTCCCGCAGCACTAAAAAAGAATAAAATCTGCGATATCGTATAGATGACTGAAGGAATCATACATTATCGCTAAGCAACTGTAAATGCCTGAGCAACTGGATCGAATACGCTGTATACATGCGTAGTTGCTTTTGTAGCGTTCCATTTTGCGCTTCATGTCGGGTGAATAGAGAGAAGGAATGTTGTAGCAAAGAAAGCACGCTCTAAAAAATGTTAGTATAAGAATAGAAATGAAGATCAACATTTACACATTGCTAAGTCTGCAAAAAAAGTCCAAAATTTCCTAAAGTAATGAACATCGATATGGTAGATGACTTTGTTGATCTGACACAATGAAAAAAGAGATCGAACAAAACAATAGCAATGCAACGTTAAGAAGAAAGATTTTAAGATTTTGCTCGAAATAAGATTTTGTTTCTGTCAGAATCACAGGTGAAGAGCTCAAAGCAGACATTTTCGGAAGATCCGTCGATGTCATTATGTAGGTTAATTACAAAGAAAAGAAGAACGAAAAAATATAGAAAAATCAAAGCCGATTTTATGCATTGCATCTTAAATGTTGTAATAGTGAAGGAAAGGGAATGGTTCTTGTACGAAAAAGATTGGAGTCAACGAAAAAAAGGCATATACACTGACACTAACTACTTTTGAGCTTCCATTCAGGTAAAATTATGTGAGACAGTGTTTTCAAAAACTGCTTGCAGACACACTTGTGTGTTTTCAAAAACTGCTTGCAGACATACTTGTAAATTATATACTCAAAAGAACCGTACAGACCTTCGCCCTCTGAGGGAATGTTGAAATTGGTCCCGAACGATCCTCAGTCATTACATCCTTGGAGTGTACATAAGAAAGCGTTCTAAGGATGAATGAAGTGGTAAACGGAGGATTTCCTTGTAAAGTTGACAGCGAAGCCGTCAACAATCGACGCATCTTGCTGAAAAAAAATCAGGACTTTACATCGAAAACAGCAGTTAATACATCGAAAACAGCAGTTAACACTTCTTTTTTACAAACATTTTGCTTAAAATCTCACGAAAATCTCATCTGCACTATAGGACACCTAAAACCAGTATCTTCTCGAGCATGGTTTATTAAAAATGAAAAGCTGACGTAACACCCTGAGAAAACCAAAGGTATAGGATGAACCTCCAATCTGGAAGATTTTAACGAAAAGTCCCAAAGAAGTGAAACCAAGCAGAACAGAAGCCTACAGAAATATTCTCACCTAGTAGGAACACTCATGAAGCATACAGTTCCTGAATGATCGAAACCTCGACGTCCTGCACGACCACTCATTTGACGGAACAGAAGAGGGGTGAGGAATGGTGTATCAACACCAAACAATACAGTCTTACAAGGCATGTTCACACTAAAAAAGTAGGAATTGAAATTGAGATAATGTGTTCATTTTCTTATCTACAAAAAAGTCAATTAATTATATTTCAAAAGGTTATTTTCAGATCATACCCAAGAGCTAGAGTTGACGTTGTGAAAATGATTGCTAGATGTCCACTTCTGTAAAGAACTTCAACGGCACCTTTCTCAGCGTTATTCAGGGCACCGTGATGATAGCCGATTCCACGCTCGAATAAACGCAAAAGTGTTCTGAACAATAAGAACTTAAATGAAAGCTGCGATATACTAACAAAGACAGGAAGATCTTTTAAATAAAATATGTTCCATTTCGATTCATTTCTTCGTAAATATTGGATAAAAGCCAATTCCTACTTGGTTTAAACCAAGAAATGCTCGAAAAGTTGTGCTACACAAATTAACAATGAATTGCACATCTATCTCACCTCGTACTTTCTCGTCCTTTTGATCCTTTCTTCATCCTTTCAATCATTTTGTCATACACATCCTGATCACCTCCTCCTCGTCCACGAAGACGGAACCTGAGTTAGAAAATGAGTAAATAGCATGTATGTTTAAATAAATGAACACAGTGAAAATATGCACTTTGAAAGGACTTGTTTCAATTTTGCACGTTGAGCTGCAAACGGGTCAACCTCTTCGGTTTCCTTCGGTTCATCTTCCTCCTCATTCTTTTCCCCTTTCTTCTTGTCGGCCATGTCACGCTTCCTCTTGGCTAGTTTGGAATATTTCTAAAAATTTGAACGCTGATTGGCTGCTCTGGTATTTGGTATGACTACGTTGTGCTAGCAGAAAAAGACTTGCATCTTCATCCTTGATGGCATATTTCGTCTTGAACTCATTGCTGTTCATAAACTCCTACAAAGAAAAAGAATACACCTCGAAGGAACTCGGAAAACGTAACACAAAATTCCTTACCGTTTCTCTTTCCTCGAGTTCTTCACAAAGTCGAAGAGCAAGCGATTCACATACATTTCTATCATCATTAAAGCACATGGCCGGAAGCATATTCTTCTCATTCAGCTCATCAACTAACCGAACGATGTTGTCCAATGCTAGCTTCTCCTAAAAAGATACGTGGAGCACAAAGAGAACGGATCCCAATTACCTTAAATGCTGAAAAAAAAATCAGCAGCACCTTGTTGAATGGGACTGCTCGATGTTGTAATTGTTCACTAATAGGTTTTGCAAGTATGTCAACAACCTGAAAATAACTTCCAGTAACAAACAATAGGGGTTACAACTAAAGGATGTGACATGCAAACAAACCCTTCTCATCTTCTCTTCATCTTCAGCTAACCACAGTAGTAAACGCTGTTTTAAGCCATTCTCAAGTTTTCGCAACCCAGCACGTGACAGCCAAAAAGGTTCACCAGCCTTGTAGCCGTAATAGTGACAGGGTTCAAACTCGGTCCTATAATTAGAACTTTAGGAGATCATCAACCCAGCATGTGCAACATAAACATACTTCGTCTTCTCATCCACAGCAGCCATGGTAGTATAAAGTTGTAAAATTTGACGCGCAGTGAGTTGTTGATCGTCTGGGATTCCAAACATTCTGATTTTCTCCGGCATAAACACTCCATATGGCATAAACGGTTCAATTATGTCCCCTTCGATGGAATCAGAGGAAGACGATGAAGAGTCACCAAAGTCTGAAATATCCGCTGCTGTTAATGTGCTGCCTAATTATAGCAGAATTTTAGAAAGAAGAAATTTGAGAACCGTTGATAATAGCTTCAATGGGCTGTGGTTTTGGTACACGCATGATCGACAGCTCAAGCTCAGAGTATCGCTCATTGTGTACAATGAGATCGACCTAAACAGTTGAACATCATAATATCGCTCGAGACTTGTATCAATTCCTATGACGAAGATATCTAACTGCAGTTCTGAGATACACGTCCAAAATCTACCGATATTTAAAAATTATTCTATTTGGAACATTCCTAGTAGAGAATTTTAGAAGACGAGAATAGAACTCCTACCTTACGCTTTCGATCAGTTTTGCTCTGCTCGGCATTGTCTAGCCATGCATGCAACTTTGCTGCGTTGCCAATTGTAGCCGATAGCGCAAGGAAAGGACACTGGATCAGAAGCAACAAGTGCTCCCAAATATGAGCTTCGGGAGAAGCACTAAAACATACGATTATAAAACAAAAAAAAATCTGTTCTTGTTGAAAACTTCGCTTCAGAACGAATTTGCCGCTCACCCAATTGAATGCACTTCGTCAAACACTACATATTTGATGTGTGATACAAACTCCTGCACTTTCGGGTTAGTGGACAGCATGAGTGCTTCGAGTGATTCTGGTACTGTTACTAAAACCTGCAAATTGTCTTCTTTTTAAAAGTGAAAAAAGAATTACATTTTCGTAAACATTTATGCCTTTAGCACTCATGCGAACTAAACAATCAATTTTTCATTGGCATTAACTCAGACCTAGACGGCCAACAGTTTGACAAAACCTCTCATCTGTCAAAGTAGCACAAACCTGGCAAGCAAGTGGATTGAGAGCATGTTCCGGATTCAGCGTTCCGAACAAAGATTTTCCTCTTGTCATTGACTTATTTCGGAATCGAGCGTACACTGATCCACAGACCTAAAATATAGAGGTAATAAAATGAGCGGATAATACCGGATAGACATGTTTTATTGCTTCCGTTGTCCATTCGAAATGAAAGTAGCTAGTTTGTTAACATTTCTTCTAGTGACTGACAAAACCCTTATTACTCTTATAAACCTGTTTGTCTTTTCATTTTACGATATTTCGAACTGACATCACACCTGATTGATCAGAGCTTTTGAAGGCGATACGTATACCACAACATCGTCGTCACTTTGACGTAGCACTTTTTCAATGCAGTAGTATGAAACAAAAGTTTTACCAGCTGAGGTTGGTGCAACAATAATAGCAGAATTGCCTAAAAACTAGATAGTTTGTTATGTTATGAATAAAAGGGTTAAAACATGAGTAGCTAGACTTACCGCGATCCACAGAGTCAAGCATTTTCCTCTGCCATGCATCTGGTGCAAAACCGGTAACACGGTCATCCTTCCTAGGATCCGACTGAATATCTATTAACTCTCCACCGTATTCCAGTTGGTAGTAAATCATATTCATTCCCAAATCTAGCCGTTTCATCTTCGCTTCAGCGGACGCCTTCATACCATCTGGCACTTCGAAGCCTAGAGTCGCCCACAGATCCACCACTTGTTCTCTTTGTTTTGAGTCTAGATGCTGCCAGTGAGTGACGAGACAATCCTTCAATTTGCCCACAAGGGTGACTGCTTGTACTCGTCTGGAAAACGTGGTAACAGTAAAAAACGAGGAATGCGACGCTTGTTCGGAACGCTTTGACTATCGCATAAGAAATTGCTTATACTTATGAAGTTGACTAAAACGTCCAGCTCCTTTCTCGGCAATAAGTTTCTGAGACTTCAAAACATTTCTGATGATCTGGTTAGCAACTCGTTTTTATTTGCTTTCCTGTTCACATCACTACTTTTCAATATTACGCTTAATCATGAGTTTTTTTTTTGAAGATCAAAACATACCACTTCTAATCAACACATTTTCTTAAGTAGATATTCTAAGCAGCGAACATCATAATGGTACATACGAAAGTAAAGAAACCAACTAACCTGGCTTCTAGATTTTCTGGTCCAGTAAGGCGTCCCAGCAAATCTCGCCCTTCTCTAATCAAAATTTCGAATGCACACAATGCTCTAGACTCCGGTAACTCTAGAGAGCCATAAGAACGCTCGAGGAATTGTATCGCCTAAAAGCGAAGGCTTAGTTCGAAATCAGAACATTTCATGATTGAGTATCGGAACTATAACTATGCCCCTAAGTAAGCAAGACAATAAGATAACTGCGTCCGCATAACTTCAACAGCGAACATATTTCTTTCTCAACCTCAAGAACTGGTAAACGAGACTAATAACCAAGATAGCCGTTTAGTTTAAAGGCACTACCCCACGAATCTGAGGTGGCGCAGGTTTCAGGTGGGTTATGCCTATACGGGGTCGTAGATTATGGGGAGAAGGGCGATTCCGTCCATTTCTTTTTAATTATCGAAAGATGTGTAAGGCTGGCGCGCTTCAATCGAACTCGCTGTAGAAAATAGTGCACCAGAACGCCAGAAGCCGTATCTTCCGAGGCGTTTTTTACGGCAATTAAGAAGAAACGGACAGAGTCACCCTCCTTCCCATAATCTACGACCCCGGCATGATCCACCTGAAGCCCGCACCACCTCAAATTCGTGGGATGATACTTTTAAACAATCCTAATATATTAGCACCAAATATAAAAGACAAACAATTGCTCACATTTCTCCCCTGTTGCATTGCAAACTTGATTTTATTCTTTTCGCCTTCAATGAGTTTAACGTCCTTAGCCTTCTTATTTGCCTCGAGAATCAAGTCCTTTTTGGACTTTGGAGGTTCCTTTCCGCCTTTCTTTCCGCCACCGCCACCTAAAGAACGAGTGCGACATTCGAACCCAACTGATTTGTAAGGAGTTCACTTGAACCACCAATAATTACCTTTTTGTCCGGACCATGCTTTACCACCTTTCTTTGTCGTATTGTCAGTTTTGGCATCTTCCGCTAGTGCATGTCCTTTTGGAACTCGGGAGAAATCCACAAGCAGATTTGTTCCTCGCCCTTCCAATGAATTAGCAAACATTTCGTACCTAGATGACAAAGAAAAAACAATTGCACAGACACACAAAAAGTCTAAGCGATAACGTACCATCTGCTCATTTGTTGTCTCGATTTATTTGCTCTCTTCTTTTGCCATTCATCAGTGATAACTTCAGCTTTCTTTGTGAAGTCCTCTTCGATTGGTCTCAGTTTCCAAGCCATCTTCTCTTGCAAGATTGCAACATAATCTGCATATAAAACAGTAATATTTGGACTTATAAAACAAAAACATGTCCTGTTACACGTTACAATCGCATCATCAGTAAAGCAGATCAGTAGCAAATACGATCGGAAAACTCGAATCTCATAACGTAAGAAGAATTAGTGGCATCGACAAACTTCCGCTGAAACGGAAGTGAATATTTGGTTCCCTCAAGCATCTACGATTCTCAAGAATTCTTACTTTAGAATTGACATTTGAGAAAAATTTCCTATTCACTCGAAATATGACGCTTCGGTTCCATTTTTACCTCCGATTTTTTTCTTTGTCAAAAAAAAAATCGTGGAATGGCGAATGAAATACTATGGGGATGACATTTCTATTGCATGGGATCAAAGACCAATTGTAAATGTGTTGTACAAACAGAGTTTGTATAAACGTGCATTCCTAATGAAAAATGGTTTCAATTTTGAAATGACTTAATATTTAAGAAGAAAAAAAAGGAGAAAAGACAAAATAGACAAAAGATCAAACAACCAGATGTACATACGACACGACAAGTTTTTACACGAAATAAGCGAGTTCACTTATTACAACAGAACTATGAAAAACAACAAAGAACAAATGAACCACAGTTTGCAATAACCTTAACGTTACCTTTTTGCTGCTCATCCTCTACAATATTATCTGAATGAGCAGTTTTCAATTCAGGAATGTATTTGTCCACCAGTGGTGACTTTGCACTGTAAAGAATCGGAAGCGATGCTAATGGATTTGGTTCCTGGAATGCGGTAAAGTGAAGAATTCTAAAGTCAATGAAGAATAAGATTAAGAAAAGACTCTTTAGAAATAAGAAGCAACCTCTGGTGATGGATCAAACAACTTTTCAGAAGTGTCAGTAGGAATAGGTTTAGTGAGAGATGCGGCAGTATGTAATCGAGCAAAATCTTCTTGAATACGATATGGTAAAACCTGAATAGTAGCAATCATAAATACTGTTTGTTGTGAAAGAGAATTAATGAAGATGCGATGAAAACTTACTGGATCATTGGCGCAAATGGCATCAAAACAACCGATGACCATGCGACCATCCCAAAATTCGGAGAAGGTAAACTTTACTGTCTGTAAACGATGAGACTTACTTCAAGACAAACAAAACAGATTTTTTTATTCGAAGTTTGGAAATAACACTATGCGGAACTATGTGATAGATTACTATAGCAATGGGCCCACCGCAAAGTTTAATTTCTCCAGGTACGAAGTAGCTGTTGTCAAAAGCAATCGTCTATCTTTTATTACATCTAATCCACGCTTAGCTCCTTCTTTTTCCGGGAGATAAACGCGTGATGAGCCACGTTTGTTGGTGATGAGATTAGACAACAGCACGGCACAACAGAGCGATTCGAAATGTTCGGAAACCGAGCCACTGTAATGACAGTAGAATACGTGTGATATCCTCAACGGCACCGTTCGCAGAAATTTTCGAACAGAATCCCCCTTTCTTATTGAGGACTCTGAAATTAGTTTCCAGGCAGCGAAAATATGGAGCACCCCTTGCAAATTCAGGAAGTTATAGTTTGTGTGCTGAGGCAACTCTGACATTTGTGTGAGTGATGAAGCGAAACCGCATAAAGTAGATTTCACGGACGGAGCGAAAGCGCGCAGGGTGGATTTCACGGATCATATAGGTGTAAAGAGTTGCTTCGTGGTGTGAACGGAACCCATATGTGCTACAGATGCTTTTGTTTCCTGGATTTGTAAGGAATGTCTCGCATTATCGCTGCAAACGCAGAAAAATATCTTCAGAGAACCACCTACTAGCGAAAACGACGCAATAAATTCGTGAATTTCCACCAAATCTTCATTAACGAGAAAACAAGCAATGCATACATATAAAGGCAAAAAAAAAATAGCAACGAAGCATAGGAAGTTACCTTTTCTTCGCATTAATAATTATTTGAGCCCAAAGCTCTCCAACAGATTTAATGGAGGAAGCATCTTGAGTTGGTGACGTACTCATTTTCAGTAATAAACCTGCAACAATCTAGTAGTGCAATTATAGGAAAGATTGACTACTGACATCGTTTCTTCAAAGCCAAGCCGTTCAAGAAATAATTTCCTTAGCATATCAAAATAACTCACTGTTGCATTCCCAATGAGCTGCTGCAAAGCTATCCCAGTTATATTTGATGCAGAGACGTGGATTGATGTAGTATGCAAAGACGGACGAAAAATTCACAACAACCGATGTTAGTAGTACAACCGGGACAGCTTGTGACAAGGCGTCCAGCACTACAATAGTTTATGTAAGAAGGAAAGCCTATCAATGGGAACATTTTCATAAGGAACTGATTGGAAAACTAAATTGATGGGGAATTGAGCGACAGAAGATAGTTCAATACCTATAGTTTCTAACTGAGGAGTGATATCCAAGTCTTCCTGTGCACATGCCTCTCTGGTAACATTATCAGTGGAGATCATCTTCAAAAAAAAGTAATTCTACAAACTTACCATGGAACCATATGAAACATATACTACATATGACACAACCTCGGTTTGAAGTAAAAAAAAATAGTGTGAAGGTTTGAAGAAAAGGAATCAGCTAGGAAGGAAATGAAGAAAAGACACAGTATTGAACTCGTACCAGAAATGATGGAGTAAGGTCATGTAGGAGGCGTCCCCAGTTAGGGTCGATTGGGCTAGTGAAGTAGATCAAATCCTTAAATCAAGAAGAATGTGCAAGGCATTTTTAGATAACAAAAAAGTGTTCTAAAAGTACCTTAGCAAAGGGACCAGTAGACACATGAGCAATAGCAGTCGCACGGGCGAAACCGAGCGTGGTATCACGAGCGAATATCGATGCAAAATCGGTGAATACCACCAGTTTAAATTTTCCTCCAAAATTTACAAACTGTTGAAGAAATCTATCAATCTGAATGAATGCTTCTAACAGAAAAGTCTAAAAGCAAGAACTTTTATTTCTTATCCTGTGCGCCTACCTGTTTAGTAAGAACAATCGACTGTCCCGCAAGTGTCCAGTCGTGATACGAATGTGCAAGACATTCAACAATTAGACTGTCTAGCGAAATAACGAAAATTTCTACGTCAGCAAACTCGGAAATAATGTTTCGATACACGCACTCAAACTGCGCTATCATCTGAAATGTATAAAATTAGCTTCTGGTAGCTTCGATAGTGTTATTACAAACCCGTTTTTTTATACAATGTGTACAAAACGTGGAAGAGGAAGCTTCAGAGAAGAAAAATCTAGATTGTGTACTGTTTCCTTTGTCCTTATCGTTCTGTGTAGCTTGTAAGAAACAGATTTCAGCGCTAGCTCCACTACATTGAACATAACTACTAATCAGGTGCAGCAAACGGATTCTGATTGATTTAATAAGATAAGCAGTAATTTCAGTGACTGCAGTAACAGAGCCAACAAAGTAAGTCTTCTATAAAATACCAAGAATTTGTGAGACATTCGTTTTCTAGCAAAAAAACATCCTCAGCGACAATTTGTCCACATTTAGATTTCATCGAAAATTCTTCTGAAGTTCATATTTCTTGCGATAGTCCACGAGTTTAATTATTCCTGTTTCATTTCAGAGCAAAAAAAAAATCAACCGAGATCATGACTAGAATATGTTACGCATTTATGGTAGCACTTCACTTTTGGCTAATCTTAACCACGAAACGTTTTTACTTCATGTACTGTTTGTATCATAGATTCGATAGTCGAAGTCGGCACTCTGACCCCTTTAACTTTTGGACGGTTGCCGAAGGGACCCCTTCACTTTTGGACGGTTGCCTAAGGGCTCCTCATCACTAGAGCTGCACCTCATGAGCTAGACCCCATCACTTGAGGAGGATCCGGCTCCTCCCTATCGCAGCCATGGTTTCTGCATCATACGGCAGCTTGTCAGGGTTACCTAACTAACTAATCACTCATTAAATGGAAAGCGAATTACTTGAAATTTTGACCGAATAACTTTGTTACACCTAACACAGATAAAACGATACTTCTAACAACAAGCAGTGCTATCATGTCTATAAAATTAAAATCTGCAGAATTGTTTAATCTATACCCTAAATTCACTATCTTACGAACCCGCCACTCAACAATCACATTATTTCAATTGAAGTTATAGCACATGACCAGAAAAACGGTACGCGCACGGTTTTGAAAGAGCTATTCGAAGAAACAAAACTCTGTTTTACTCCAACATTCCAACGAATTTCTTTGCTACCAAAAGTTGAGAAAAAGCAAATTGAAATATTGATGAGTTTGTACAATCTACACGCATTCCACTGGGAGTGCTGGATTTAATGGGTAGTTCTCGTCCGAGTCTCTTCTCTTGCCAAAACAACGCACCTTTCTGCACGCGCCACATCTTCCGAGCCGTTTTTTACGGCAATTAGGAAGAAATGGACGGAATCACCCCCTCTCCATAGTCTACTATCCCGTATACGAATACTCCACCTGAAATCCGTACCACCTCAGATTCGTGGAGTGATGCCTCTAAAGACAGCATACCACGAATCTGGGGTAGAGTATCCGTATACGGGGTCGTAGATTATGGAGACAAGGGTGGTTCCGCTCATCACTCCCTGAATCCTGAATCACTGCAAGCAGCGGGCCCCTGAATGCTGTTTTTTTTTACGACGCCTTCTATTGCAGCGCGCCACCCTTGCACGCGTAGCGTCCTTTAATACCTATCGAGGCAGTTCGAATTGATTTTCGACGAATCGCAGAGCTTAGGCGGCGTAAGAGGTGGAGCGTTACAATAGATGGCGCCGTACAAAACATCATTCTGGAGGCGGAAGTGTGCAGTGAGGTAGGGAGAAATGAGCGGAACCACCCCCGTCTCCATAATCAACTATCCCGTAGACGGATACTTCACCTGAAATCCGCACCACCTCAGATTCGTGGTATGCTGCCTTTAAACAAAAAAGGCATGTGCTGTGGAACTATTTAATCATCTGCGATTTCTAAAGAACAAAGATAACAACAGATGCTTACCTTCTTCATGCTAGTGGTTGTATCAAAGTCGAGCGCAAGGACCTCATCGGCAGCCTCCAAGGACTCCTCCGATGCAGCACTACCAACTGATGCGCTATCGTCATCTGAGGACTGAAATCACGGGAAATGTTACATGAAAGAATAGCTGCGCATTGCAAAAGTGTTCTGGACCGTTGGAAACTACGTCCTTCTACGACCACAATCCGGAGACAAAATTCAGCAATAAAAATCCTGATTTTGGTTCTCCTGAAGAGATACTCTCTGTTATAGCAAAATTTCGATACATCGCTAATTTTGAAATTTTGTTCACCGTGAGGTGCCAGACCGAAAGTGGAGAAGAGAAAATGAAAAAAAAAGTACAAATAGAAGTATTAAATGCCAAACGAACACTAGAGAACAAGCGTAACGCAGAGAAGAAACCTATACCGCGACTTAAGCGAGGAATTTATTTATCTATCTTTATAACTTCCACAACAACATCCATAATTTGTGTGAATGGTAGAATCCTGTCCCCTGCTGTGTGCCGATTTGCTTTGGTCACCATCTTATATACTCCTAGTCATAGGCAATGTACAGCAAGATCAAAACGACATAAAGCGCGGTGCAGTTGCGTAAATGGCTGCGTTAAAAGCGGCGCGGTGGAGGACCCTTGCTAGCATCATACATCGCTGCAGTTCGCGATGGCCCCACGCCCTGTTCAACCCCCATGTCCACGCCGTCGCTTCGAGCGCAGCAGCGTAAGCAACTGCAATGTGTTTCATGTGGTTTGACCCGACTATATGTGATTAATATATGAGAGATTTGGACATGTGACGAAATACAATGAACCGCATATGCATCCCGTCCCATTGAAGAGCTACCCAAGGGGTCGTCCTAGTCATAAAGGATAGAGGATAAAGTGTCTGGCGTTAATCAATCCGCTTGGGATGTGCCACCACGTTCACTTCAATTCAGAATCGTTTGAGGTTCATGAACGTGTAACTGGCCTATACCATGACTTGCGGTGGCTAGCCGAAGTGTCAAGTCAGTGTTTTTTTTATCCTCCCAGATAAGTCTGGTACCAATTTATCGACCCCTGAGGGATGAAGGGCTTGGTGAACACTAGGGCGGATTCGAACTTTCGATCGATCGTGCAGGAAGCGGAACCTCTAACCGCTATACTACACCCGCCCCCTCCTACTCATACACTTTACCAAAGTAGCGCTGCAAATACCCACAACTAGTTTGTGCACTGACGGGAGCATGTGGTGTCAGCCATGTGTCTACAACCATAAAAACCTCGTGAAACATCATCCAGGATCTGCTTGCTTCTCTTATTTGTTTCAATGAGCCATCGGACCTTCTTTAAACAGCAGCAAGAGGATCTGCGAGTTGTTGCTACAGAAGACCAAACTCTTATCTCGAGTTGTGACTTCTTTCAGAGAGAGCTACTAATCCAGAAGCAGCAGCAAAAGTTTACAAATGGTAACGTGAACAGATATCTCTTCAATACGAATTCTCAACTCGCGTATCCTATCGAAGAAAGAGGGGCTGGCGGGGAGGGACACCCAACCGCGCTCCTATTTCTGGAAGTGAATAACTAAGTCAGCTTGGCCCCTTAATCAAAAACATTAGTCTTAGAGGATCTATGACATATAGACTAAAGCTTCTTACAGAAAAAAGGAAGATAGAGCTTCCAGAAATAAGAGTCCCCTCCCTGACTACATTTTACCCAGTGTACTCTAGTAAATAAAATCAAAAAAAAGATACGCAAGATATATGTTCTAAGTTAATATCTTCACATAGAAATAACTGAGAAGTTTATAACGAAAAGAGTGCTAAACCACATGAAAACCTAGAAGACTTACAGTATCAGTGTCCTTTGTAGATCCCGCCACAGAGCTTTCGAGAATAGCAGCCTTCTCAAGACTTTTGGCAATAGATGGCTGACGTGCTCGAGGAAGGATAAGCGGTTTCTCGACGACGACGACATCAGCATCGCTATCTAAAAGTGAATACTTCACCATAAAGTGTATATTAAATAAACCGTAATTACATATATTGTATATTACAGTGTACATTACATACAACACTTCTTTCAGGGAGTTGTAAGGAAAAGCAAAAGCCAATGGGGCCGAAATCCTACCAAGTTAATCTGGAGCCACTTTAGAAAGGTAAACTCACCACTGTCATCCCAGTTCCCTGACATATCCTAAATGTTTTGCCCGTATTGAGATGATGAATACACAATCTAAATCAAAGAACCTTCGACCAAAAATTGTGTACAAAACACCAGAGTCGTTCAGGACGCATATATCCAGGACAACAAATCCACATGATGTGTAAATACTGTGACTCGGCAAATAAAAGAGAAGAAGAATCGAAATTCGGCGCATTGAAGTAGAGGCGGGAAACTCGTCCGGCTGTCATCATTTCTACGTGAGATCTCGCACAACTAACAAAAATCCAATATGTAGGGTATCAAACTTGGTTCCATATCCGCTTTGGTTGATGTGTGATTCCCACTTGGGTGGGGTTCGTGAGACCACCCGCTCGGTTCAGTTCCCAACTAAACATTTAAAAGTTAGTTAGCAATTGGATTTCATCGATTCTCTGTGGAGCGAAATATTACCTTAGAGCACCAATGGACGGAACCTCCGAACAACTTTGAGGATAATTTACTGTTCCTCTATCGTTTGGTCAGAAGAATTGGATGACACAAATTATGACGACAAGGACATCTAGATGGATCCATTGATAGCTTCATAACTGTTTTGGAAGCACCTCTCTGAACAGTAGAACGAGATTCAACGATGCATGGGAGACCTTGTGAATTTTATTCGGACCCAACATAGGAGTTCTTGTGTCAAATTAAGAGCACTTGTATCCAATATTACGTTGTTGTTAATTGTGAATAACAATTGAACACATTTCTTATGTGTGATTTGTGTTTCTACCCATTTCTGAACGCGCACTCAATATAATTTCTTAAATAGGAGGTTTAGGACGATTGTAGCAAAGGCGGTAAACGGTCCGACAGTGATTGGATGATCGATGGATGGTACGAAATGCCCCCAGTGCCAACTAAGCCTTTCATTCTTCCGGGGTCGATAAATTGCTACCATACTTGTCTGGGAGGATAAAAGCACTAACTTGATGCATCGGCTAGCCTCCGTAACTCATTGTATAGGCCAACACGCATTCATAAAACCTTGACGATTCGGAATTACAGCCAAACCCCAACACAAGTTGGCGCATCCATACGCCGAAGACTTTACTTTTAAATAAGTGTGCCGTTATCAAATAAACGCCTGTCCTGTGATAAGAGTCCACGCGGCGGATATGTATATTCAGTCGTTTCATCGCTGGATATGTTTGTCCAACGAATACATGAGTCTCGCAATGGAATTTTATTGCAAATGAAACATACTGGACTGCATTGTTGGAAAAAAGTGTGGACGATTCTGTATCCGTCGTGGTTATCCTCCTAGCAACATGTGTTTTGTATGGCCTACCACTTTTTTTGTAGATGTTATGTTCGTAACGTTACATCTATGAATGAAATTGGTGTCTACAAATCTTGTTGAGTTAACGTTTAGTAGACCAGTCTGTCTTTCTTGTAGGGAAGTGTAATTTCGTTGTGCAATGTTAAATATGACTATAATTTCAATCACTGTTTTTCAGTTTTTTTTTTCTTCTGCGGTATCTCCATAGAATTTCTGCAATCAAATGGTCGATGGAATTAGATTTGGTGCTTGAGGAAGTTTGCGTGATAGGAAAACAATTTCTCCACGTAACGGAAGCAAGAATTTCACTTAATTGGTACCTTTTATCTCTTCCTTCGTTTCAGCGCTCCAATGCAAAAATGATGACGAGAATTATTTCCTAATGCTGATCACGCATAGCTATTGTTTTTATCGCTTTGTCATCGCTACAATCATTTCCATTCGTTAATATTAGCGAAAGATAAGGACTACACGGTCATATAGGATTCGCATTGATTGAATTTGACTGTTGTCGGATGAGTCATATGTCACTCGTGCTATAAGATTTGCCAGTTTTATATTGACGCTGTGTTGAAAGACAGACTTTCTTCAAAACGCGGCATATGTTTGTCTCTTTGTGATGGCATGTTTTACTCTATTCGATCCTTGTTCTTTTAGAAAATGGAACCATGTAATGGTTTAAAGTTGAATTTATTGGGTTATCCTGCTTATATTTTGACGTTCACCTTTGTTTAGACGTTCAGGAATCCATTTACTAACCTTGAAAAGGCTTCTGACACTTTAGAGTCGCACAGTTCGTGCGATTGTCAATAACTTTTATCTAAATCACTTGAACAGAGTGCAATACTTTCTGATAATCCGCCAGCAGGATTTAATAGGATGGATCAGATCCAAGGAAGACACTGTAATGCAACATCGTGCTGTCGTGCTTTTTTCCACAAGAAGAGACGAGAAATTAGAAAATAATTATGATTTCTCTGCTTTTTAGTGCATTTCCCTTTCCTTGCCTGCCATGTTCCAAAGCTAATCAAACATCTTTCTGTTTGTGCTGCAATCGGCGAAAAATGTGTTCATCCGGGTGAGCGTGATGCATTTCAGATTATAAAAGGTGGAAATGTAGGCAATGTAAATGTAGGCAATGTAGGCAAGCCCCGGAAGGACGTATGCTATAGCAGATGCGTCGCGGTCACCCATTTGAACATTCTCGGTGCCGACCGAATCTGACGGCTGCTCTTGAAATTCTCCGTAAATATACGTAGATTCAACGTTAATATTACTTAATACGCTAATATTCATCAACCAGTACAGTAATAGTATTACCAACTACATACAAATCCCCTTGTTCTTGAGTTTCTATCTTTTTTTAAGAAAATGGAAACCATTCCAGGGTGAATGTGGTGTAATTGTAGTAATGTAATTGTGGTTCTTAGAATTTCTTCGCTAGTATTACCTTTTTATTTCTTCAAAAATGAAAATGGAGATACGAAGGCGAGGAATATAATAGAGTCAAAACGACTTGGTGCAATTGCATGAGCGGTTACGCTCGAATTGGCACGGTTGAGCGTAGCGCTAAGAATCGAGTGAGGACCCCTGCTACCACCGTTCGTTGCTGCAGTTCGCTATGGCCCACCGTTATCTCCTCCGCACCGCTTCGAGCGCAACCACTTACGCAACTGCACCGCGCTTCATGTCGTTTTCACTCGACTATGCGTGCTTCCACAGTGACTGTTGGAGACCCATCTTTTGCTAACACCTAGAATGCAAAGGGAGTGCGTAACTCACAGCGTAATGTATCCAAATGCTTTCATGATAAGAAAATAAAAAGAAGTACACTTCTTCTGGCGTACATCTGACTTGTTTAGATTCTGAGATTTACTACGAGTACGGGATCTACACAGATAGATCTGATGTAAGATCTATGTTTTGTCGAAACCTACTTGTACTTGTCTGTAGCAACACATGTTTAGCTTTTGCTCTTGTTGTCTATCACGTGCTCGTCCGTTTCACACTCTTCTATGATCATAAACAAACAAATATGACCTCGGAGTTGGCAAATACAGAACTCTTGCTTAGTTCTTAGTTATTTTGCTTTTGGATTGATAAAAATATTTTTTGCAGAAATCTTTATGTGGCGCCTTAATAGTGTAGAAAGTTGTGAGAGGATTTCGGCTCGCCTTTGTACTTGATGAATATTTCGCGAGAAGTAGGGCTGGATAGCGCAGAGAATCTTCTAGCATGAGGAGGCACAGTCGGGCCAAAACGGCATGAAACACGGTGCAGTTGCTTAGGCGAACTGCAGCATGGATGGTGCTAGCAAGGGTCCTCTCACGATCCTGACCGTTACGTTTCACTGTTTCATGTCGTTTTGACTCTACTTTACCTGTACGAAATCACATCTAGTTACAAGCAAGTCGAAACGTTTCATTTGTGAAGCAAAACATTGCGACTGCTCCAGCGACGTGCGAGCGATTACCCGCAGTGGGGTGCAAGTAGTGGGTGAGATCCACCTCGAGGGCAGAGTTACACGAAGGCCCCTTCGTCTCCGTCGGGGGCCCAATGGTGCGCTCCTTTTGATCGGATTACATGATCGCGGCCATCCTAGTCCTGTTCTGTTTCACTTGTTCGTATCTGCTACACTAAACCACATATCATGCATTTGTCTTTTTTCATCTGCTTGCAACCCTTCTGTCCTGACACGGCAGATGTAATGAAAGACGGAATGAAGTGGCCAACGCCCATTCCTTATTTCATCGCATTTTCCTTCGATTGTTGTTTCAAGTCTATTTTCTGGTGAGAACGCTAGTAGTCTACGCACCTACCGTAGGTGTCGACTGTGAATGATGGGAGGTAATGGTGCGGCTGCCATGGTTTCCCCTATGAGTTGTCCGATAAACTCTGTGGGGCTGGGTTCGTCCAGAAATGAATCTGCCGATCCTGCTCTTCCGTCATTTGTCTCTCATTGGTTGCTTGTAAAGGTTTTTCTTTTGACGCTCAAAAAGTCCTGCATATATGATGAGAAACATCATTTGTAAAAACTTGAGCGACCATTTTATGGTCAGTTCGAAACAACATGAAGCTCAATGAAGTTACATATGTGGGTGCGTTTGAAGCGGCGCGTTGGAGTTGGCAGTTAGGATCGAAGCGGAACCATCGCCAGCTCCACTTGAGCTGCTACGACGAGTAATGCTGACGGAGTCCCACCTCGATCCTAACCGCTACGTCTCACCCCGCTATTTTGAGCGCAGCACAGCTGCACCGAACTTCAGTTCGTTACGACTCCAATATATCTGCGTTATTTCTGAAAACTAACGGATGGCCCCTGTACCGTGGTAAAATGTGGACATCCCGTACTAACATTCAGCGAGTGTCGCCGTTCTTTTTTTATCGTAAGTGCTACAATAGGATTAAAATGTCATGCGATAAGCTGGTTTCAAATGTATGTGATATTGTGCGAGAACCCGCTCCTCACATTCATCGCTGAACTTTGCCAACAAAAAAGAGTTTAAGCAGTAATCTGATGCAAAAACGACTACCAGTAGCATCAAATACTCGAAAGGTGTTCTTTCCAGTTGATAGTGGCAAGTCCCATACTACTGCAAAACAAAGTCTGTGGAGCTTCGATGTTCTCCCGTAACTAGTGAATTATCTTGACGACTCCAAGTGATCATCTTTTGTTCTGATCGAACTAATACGCTTTCTGAGGCACATTCTGGCTTGGAGTAGGGAGGTGATCAGACGTCGGCGTTCTGTCAAAGCAATACAATTTATAGTGATTTGTGGCTTATGCAGTTTTCATAGATTTTTTCAGACGCATCGCGAAGGGAGAACTCTCACGCGACGAGCGAAATTGACGGATTTGATATTCGCGAAATGACGCACGACAAAAAAAGAGGGAGTATCCCATATGCCTTATTCGCCGCAACGCGCATATGCATGCTGTAGATCCGCCGGAAACACAGAGGGACGCAACTCCGAGATCGTTGGTTTTTGTTACTGGAGATGCACCTGGGCGTTCGAATGTCGAAGCGATTCGCACGATGCATTTGCGTCTAAATGTAGATTTGAGTGGCTTGTTGTGCGGAATAGAAGTAGATTGTACGCAATGTGGATTTCGGGTGTGGTTCCATCCATAAAGAAAAAGTGAACTTATGAAGCATTCACCATTCCTTCTTCTTGTCTTCAGGAGATTATCGGTCTGAAATCGATTTCTGTGAAAAGTGATATCAATGGGATGCTTTTTTGTACCTTGCTGCTCATTTCTAGTGATGGTGGGCCATGTAATAGAATTGATAAGCCTTTTTTGGGTTTTGTTCGGTTTGTTTCGTTAGCGCGATCAATCGTGCGTACCAAGTGAAACACAGTACTTGTGAACTATATCTATAAGTTATTTCAGCCGGTTCTTGCGCTCCGATGACGGTGTGAGATGATCTCTCAACATGGCGAAGAGTACACAATTGACTTCAGCAGAAAAATCGGCAGCGGTGCATACGGAAATGTGAGAATCATTAATCTTCGTTTACGACTATTGAAATAAGGTGTTTGTGAGACAAGTTGTATTCATCATCACGGATTTAAAGCAATGACATCGTCTGGTGAATATTTGCATAGATTTTTGACATTCCTTTCATTTCTATGGTTGAATGTGTTCAACCAGGATTACATCTTCGATTGCAGAGAAGTGAGAGGGAGTGCGTCAGGGAGTGAAAGAGTGTGCATTCCGTTCGTTCAGCCCCCACTAAGTTTATCTCACACCTTGATTTGGAGATGAAACGAATGCGTTAACAGAGTAGTATTGGTGACTCAACGATCTGCGCAGACAAGTCTCGTCACTACAGTTTCACTCAAAAAGCCAGCATTTACAGTGATTAATTGCAGACTATATGACATACATATAAGAAATAGTTGGGTCAAGACGACATGAAGCACGGACAGTTGCACAAGCGTCTGCGCTAGAAGTTGCGCGGTGGAGCGTAGCGGTTGTGATCGTCTAAGAATCCTAGATACGGCCAGAACTATCTGCTGTTCCCCATGGTCCCACCTCGATCAAGTCATCTCCACCGCACCGCTTCGAGCGCAGCCGCTTACGCAACTGCCCGTGCTTCATGTCATTTTGACTCGACTGTATTCTATATAAAGTATGGTCAAAGCGACACGAAGAACGTACGCAACTGCGTACGCGGCTTCTCTCGAAGCGCTTCGGTGGAGCGCAGCGGCTAGGAGCTTGGTGAAACACTTGCTTAAACCACCCATCGCTGCAGTTTGCTACTGTTCCAACTTGGTCCTGACTGCTGCGTCCACCGCGCTTTTTTTGGCGCGTACGCAAATGCACTGCAAGTACACCTGTGATTCATGTCGTTTTGACCCGATTTTATGTATACGCTTTAAGAAGCAGCAATTTTCCGCCTATGTCAGTCGATTGCCATGACGTTTTGTGGCTTTTTAGTCGGGCAGGTCTTTGTTGTTGAGCCCTGGTATGAAATATCTTGTACTGTTTCGTGTCGTAGTTTTGCCAAGAAAACGAATAAGTCGATTCAATTGCAGTGATGATCTCGAAACGCTGTCGAAAATCTTTATGAATTTCATTAAGTCATGCCTTTGAGGACCACCCATTTTATTGCACCATCTGAGCCTAGCGATTAAATATATTAGTGCCAATCAGACTAGGTTTTCTATTAGTCATGTAACCCAGGACGAATCTTAATTTATTACCAAGTACTGGCGTGAAAGAGGTTTCGTGAACGTATAAACAGAATACATGTCATATGGCCAGAAAGACCTGAAGTGTCGGGTAAAATGTAGCTGAGAGTATAGCGGGGGGACTCAGTGGCGCCCTTATTTCTCGAAGTAAATGATCAAATCAATCGGGGTCCTAAGGCCTAAGCATTAGTCTTAGAGGATCTATGACATGTAAACAAAAGTCACTAAGAGAAAAAAGTAAGTTAGAGCGTCGAGAAATAAGGGCGCCACTGAGTGTCCCACTCATCGCGGTAGTCTGATCTCTATCAGCAAGGGTTTCGCCTCGATCGCATCGGTTAGACCGGCCGCTCACTTCAGGCGCAGTCGCTTACGTAACTGCACCAAACTCCAGGTCTTTTTGAGCCGACTATACCTCAACCGATTGATCGAAAACTGATCCATGCCGTGCGAAATGCTCTTTCTGGTCGTTTTTTAAAACAAATAGTGTGGATGCGTGCATGTCGACTTTCATTCAAATCTAGTGTTTTAATATAAACCTATAATTATCTTCATGATAAAAGCGGGTGAAATATTGGGGATATATCGAGGAGGGGAATTTCCAGTGTACCAGTTCGAATACATTTTTTTCTGCGATTGTTAGGATAAGGGAATAGTACTGAGCTGTTTGGTTTTGATTGAAGGAACAGTCGAATGAAATAACTGTTCTCAGCTGATATGGTGATTATTATGCAAATGTTCATTGGTTGCTCGGTGATCCGTTATTTGTGGAGTTACACAAGATAGATGCAGTGGAGATGAGACGGTTCTCACTTCCCAAAGAAAAAACTAAATGTAAGCGCTGATCACGTGTCGTGTGCACGAGTAGTCGATTTTGTAGATAAAGATGAAGGTTCTAGTACGTCTCAGTTCGTGAAGTGTCAAGGAACATTAGGGTGCTGCGGTGTGAATGTTTTACCAGTGTACTATTTGTACACTTGTCAACTTTTCTGATGGATAATGTTTACTTAAGTTAGTTAATGTTTACTCAGCTTCTAATATTGATTTAGTACATATTAGTTTAGTTTAGTTTAGTTTATAGTATTTGATTGTTTAGTCGTTGTGTAGTTTTTTTTCCTGAGTTCTGCATTTTTTGAACTCAGGTGAAAGGTTCCTTTTTTATACGTAGCGGCTGATATAGCGCGGACGATAAGAGATTCTGCCGTCTGGACGATCGATCGAAGGTTCGAATCCACCCTTGTGCCAACCAAACAATTAATCTCCCCAGGGTCGATAAGTTGGTATCAGACTTGAATCTAATTGTTAATATACATCCCGAGGGTTGAGCAAACGTTTCTACACCGTACCATAACTAAAGCTAGTAGACTGGCAAAAATTTGGTGAAACTGGTAAAATAGGCAAGCAAAGATATAGTCGGGTCAAAACGACATGAATCCTGAGTGTAGTTGCGGTGCATTTGCGTACGCGCTCGAAGCGGCTCGGTGGAAACAACAGTTGGAACCGAGTTGGGATAGTCGTAAACTGCAGCGATGGGTGGTCCCAGCAACGGTTTCACCACGCTCAGTCGCTGCGCTGCACCGAAGCGCCTCGAGAGAAGCCGCGTACGCAATTGCGTACATTCCTCGTGTCGTTTTGACCTCACTTTACATTGCAACACTGTGCTATCTTTCAGTAGATAAAGGAGAAAATTACTCTTTATCGTTTCAGGTCCACTCGGGAAGGGCTTCGTCTGGCAGAAGTGTTGCAGTCAAATGCGCTCGAGATGCAAAAGAAATTCAGGCTGCACGAAAAGAGGTGGAATTTTATCGCCGATGTGCAGGTGCACGTAATATTGTAAAGGTAAGCAGCATGCCGGACTCCATCAAATTTACTAATTCTGTTAGAATTTATTGGAGAGTTGTCCTTAGTATGTTGGTAGTCAACACAAGGAAGCAACGGATCACTCTCCCGAACGCTTCTCGTTTGCCATGGAACGTGCATTGTTCTCACTCGACAAGCTTATGAAGCAGGTCCGACATGTACATGGCCTTCCTAAGGATATCATCATAGATCTTCTTGTAGATTCAGGTTTGTAGAGCCAATTTTGCCTGGGTGAGCTTGATTTGTGCATTTACTTTTACCATGCATTCAGCTTCTGCTTTGAATACGTTGAAAAGCCGGGGAATTGCTCATCGAGACATCAAACATCTCAATATTCTTGTTTTCCCCGGTGCTCGAAAAGGCCGGAGGTATGAACTACAGGCGGACCTAGTCTACTCCTCTTTTTCATTACGTTCTCCATTCATATCAAGTCAAAATCTTTCAGATCACAGTATTTGTTCAAATTCTGTGACATGGGAGTGTCGAGTTTCGTTCACGAGGGTGGAGTTATGCAAACGCTAGTGGGTACACCACATGCATTGGTTAGTCCTTTTATTCTTAGCCTTACATCTACGGTGAGACTTTTAATGTGGACTGTAAGACAGTGAGATATGACAGTGTTCGTGTCTCCGTTTGATCATGTATGAATTAAAATTCTCTTAGCTCCACCGCATTTTGTTCGTACGTTTTCACACAGGGAATAATGTTCAATTGATACTCCTTCAGCCTCCTTTTCGATTTCAACTAATTTTTTTTCTGCATATATTTTGTTTTCACCGGACTACAGTTTGGGCGTAGTAGTTTTTTCTCTTGTTATTGGTAGCAAAACGTGTGAGTGCTCCACTTCAAATAAAGGGTTTTCGATTTACATCAGAGTATATTATTTTTGTGATATTTTCTGTTCTTTTTGAACGTTAATTGGAGGAGAATTCCTGAGGCTCTGACTGACCATGATAATCATTATCAGCATTGTGGCAATAATTGCTTCAATTCAAACCAAATGTGGAGATTAATTCTTCAGAATTCTCCATTTCTCTAAAAGTTCGGTACCTCATATTGAAATCTGTTTAGTGTCCAGCAATGGCAGACGCTCATGCAAACCGACAGGCTAGAACCCGTGAGAATTATACCAGGGAACAATGCGATCTGTGGTCACTCGGCTGCACTTTCTATTTCGTCGCAACAGGAAAATCTCCTTTTCCCATGGATTCTAAAGACAGCAATGTTTATGCACACGCCGTATCGGAAAACAATCGGCCTGAAGGTGGAGATTTTTTTTGTGTTTTCGACTTCCAGTAGATGCATTCTTAGCAGCATTGCAGGTGCGATATCGGCTGATAGGGTTAGCTATGATTCGAATCGATACATGTATAAGTACGGTTATTCTATTCCGAATGCCTCGTATCCAAAGTATGTTCCTCTACTTTATACTATATAATATGAAATAAATAATCTTTATTTTTGTCTTATTCCTCATTTGTTTTCAAAATTATGCAAGAAGCTGTCATGTGATCTTCAAGTCGTCTTGCACTTTTACATGGCCATTTTGCCGAAGTACTGCCACTCTATGTTGGTGGTTTTCAGCATGAAATAATATTCCATTATGGTGTTTGACTTTATTTATTACATTACTATATTTTCCTTACCAGTTTCGAGAAGAAGACGACCGGACTTAAGCAATGACGCAACACTATACTTATGCCCTTGTCCGAATTATCTCCTTCTTTTTTTGACAGACGATCCTTTTGTTATTCATGTATCTTATCAATACAGTCGAACTTAGCAACAAACTGGTAGTAAGATTAGACCAACCTTCCTATGAGTAGGACTGTATAATTATGAGCGATAGGACTAGATTTTTGGGACATCTACGTGCGTTTGTATCGTTATTTTGTTACAATCAGGAGGAATTAACCATGATCGCCCTCATACTTGTGATATAATTCCTAACCCTATGTTTTAGTGAAGGTGTCTGAACATAGCCAATTTCTTGGTGCGCCGCTTTCAACAAAACAAAATAATCCATGTGTGAGAAATACCCATACATGTCAAACATTGTTTTTTCCCTCAGGTTTAGAAATAAACGAAGGTCTTGTGCTTTTTGTGTCTGGTGTGATTGTTTTTATATCCTCGCGCTTCCGGCTAGATACATAGCGTAGTATTTTAGATGGTTCCGTCATTGCCTTGCAAAACTGATCGCCATGCTCTTCAGTAGGGAACCTACTTTAAAGTCTCTTGACGAAATGGTAGAAGCGTTGGAAAAGTCTGTTGAGAAGGGATTTATTTCTATCGAGTCAATGGATATCTTTAGCTATTGCGACCTTCGGAATGTGCTACATTTCAGGTAACGGGTTACTTTTTTATGCATGTACTCTCAGGTAAGCTGCACTTCTTTCTTCCACGGGAGCACAAATGGAAATGGCAGGTGTTTCAACGTGTTTCAGTAAATTAAACTAAATTTTGCAGTCAGAACTATCCAACTCTCAAGGATGAACTCTCCTTGAAGGATGGCGTCGAATATCGTTTAATTTACGAGAATAAGCTGGTTGTTTTTGCTGCTCCCGTAGAAGATCGAGTTCGCTGTAGAAGTCCACCAATTCTTTATCCGTTACTTGCTGATATTCCATGGACTCCCAAGATATGGTGGCGCACAGTTGAGGACAAGAAAGGTTTGCATATTTTTGAAATGATTCACAGATGTTATTGCTATCGATTTCGACTATCACAGGCCACTCCACAAAAACAGGAGCGAACAGAAATGGGGACGAATCTTCTCGAAAGCGATCTGATATGTATTCACAAGTAGGAGACGCATTGAACGACTGTGATAAAATTTTGGAAATAGTCGAAATGTCAAAAAAGATTTTGGGCGTGCAACTGGAACGGGTAAGTCTGAATCCCTTGTTGTAGCTCATCTAGCGCTAACCTCAAGGGCAGTGTTGCAGATAAAATGTGAACTCGAAACCGTTCGAGAAAAGACGTTGATGCCAATTCGTTTCACAATCTACGCAAAAATGCAATCCTTCGCTCTTTTACCATTTCTGAACGAGGCTGCTGATAAGGTTAGTCGTTTTATACATTGCTGACAGCTTGATCTCGTTGCTGTTTTTTATATTTATTCTTTTTCGAACTTCCCCATTAGCTTTTTTCTTGGAAATCCTTGTTAGATGGAGTGTTTTATTTTCGCATTTCCCTCTTCTTTCACGGAATTCCATTCATCGAAAATGGGTTTCAAATCAATTTGCAGACCATAATGGGTCGTGTATGTGAAATGGCTGGTCGTGCCACAAAGGAGCTGGAGAAATGCATAGGTTTGTTTAGTTTTTTCCCCTTAAAATTTGCATTTGATGCGTTGAAAGGATTTCATAGAACATGTTCGTGCATAAAGGAATTTATTCCTAACTCAAAAAGTGAGCAGTGCTGAATGAGTTCACAAACTCGTTTATCGTTATAAGTAAACGAAATTTTCTGTCTTCTGCAGAAAAGACGTTCAGGCGTAGTTTACATCTTCATTTGTTCTTATCATTGCACAAGTATGGTATTTGTCAGTTTGTCGCACATTTGTCAGTTTACAGCTTTTCTGAATCAGTCGCTGACATCAGCATCTGAATGTTCGTCTGAGCTAGATGGAATCGAACTAGAGGCAGCTGAAATCCCTGGAGTTGAAGGTCCGTTTTGCTATTGCTTTTGCTGATCATTGTTTCGCCTCATTCTGTTTATTACGAGAGGTTTGGCTTTAAGATGAACTAAATGGTCTTCTCAACGATGATCCATCTGTTGGAGTTTTCCAATACGAAAAAGAGCTTATCGACCAATGTATTGCAAGAAGAGCTGATTTAGCTGCTCAGTTGTGTAACAACACTAAAAATTCGGTAGTAAAAGTGCTGTTGAGAACAGCTAGGTTGGTGCTTTGAATATTTCTCGACTGTGTAGTTCTCATCTCACTATTATTTCTTTTTTTTCAGATTTGTTCTGGATATATCTTCGGAAATTTCGAAGTACCGCAACTATATTGATGACTACATTGGACTTATTGAGAGGCCTTTCCAAGAAATGAAGGTAATTAGAAGTGGAGAAATTTCCTGAAATCTCATCTAAAATGTACGAAGTCTCCACAATCCTTTACCTTTACTTTCGCTGAACTAATTCCTACCTCACGAATATATGGTTGACACATTTACATCACCGATACGTTTTCTTCTCTTCATAACATAGAGCGTTTTTGTTTTAGAACTGTATGGAAAGGATGCAGGTAACCAACAATTTGGACGAGAATACTTTCCAAAAAGCATTGATGTATTATAAGCGGCCAGCAAAGTGGGTATTTTTCTAGCGACTAAATGTTTTTTTTAGAGCTGTTTTTTAGAATTTGGTTAGTTTATGTATTTCTATTACAGCATTGTTACTCAAACTCGTCTTATTCGCGAAAAAGTTAACCAAGTGTTTGAGTTACTGCAACAGGTCAACAATCCTAAGTGAAACGTGTGCTTCTATTACGTACTTATTGGAGGTTACATTTTTGTACATTATTCTGACAGAACCAACACTGATTTGCTGCATTGCCTTGTTAGATATTGTTTGTTTTCATGGGAATACCGTAGTTCTCTGTAGTCGTTTCTATTTTATTTCTTGTGGTATTGTTTTGCGTCTTCTCCCGATGTTTTCTCTTCAGTTCCCGATGACAGGTGCCAATTCGTACATGTATAACAACCAAGGATTTGACAGTCCGTTTATTACAATGGTCTGCTTTTGAAGTTGTGTATTGAGCATGCTGTACATATAAAATAGGATAAATGTACATACGCTTTTATCGACTTTTTGTAGCTTGTCACAGTATCTGCAGTTCACCTTATTTTTTCTTCCTGTTGAGCTTGATGGCTCATTTGTAACCGAGGCTCAGAAGAAGTTGGATCAGGAATTTCTTTTACTACGCTTTCAAAAAACTAGCTTTTTTCAGATAAAACCTAGAGAGTTAGTACTCTGAATCATAGTTAATTCGAAACTTTCACCTCGTGTGATTTGAAAGTCCATGAAGTTCGCACCAATTTTGACGCAAGAGCACATGAGAAAGGAAGAATAGTTCATAATTTCGCAAATCTGTATTGTTTCATTCATCAGCAATTTTTCGATAACTGATCACTAGTGCTTCGTAGTTTCGTTTTTCTGTGTACGTACATAACAATATTGTTTAACTGTGGTACAGTAAGAAGCTGGAGGTCAATTTTCGCTAAACATAAATACTACAGGAGAAAAATAGCCTTTGTTCTCGTAGCACAGATGGAACACGTGAGGAAATTGCTGCCAGTTTTAAGCAACAATCTACGAAAGGTTAGTATAAGCGATTCGAACAATTTGATCGTTGTCGGATTCTTCCTTGTTTGGACGTGAAACTAATAAACAAAAATTATCGTTTAGTTGTTTTCAATTCAAAAAATTCTAAATGATGGGTTTGGTGGAGTTCGCTTAAGATTTCGTTCTTAAAGGCATCACCTCACGAATCTGGAGTGGTACGGATTTCCAGTGGAGTATTCGTATACGGTATCGTCGATTATTGCGAGAAGGGTGATCCCGTCCATTTCTTCCTAATTGCCGTAAAAAGCGGCCCGGAAGATATGGCCTCGAGCGTTCCGGCGCACTATTTTCCAGAAGGAGTTCGATTGGAGCGCGCCAGCCTTGTGCACGCGCGCATCTTCCGGGCCTTTTACGGCAATTAGGAAGAAATTGTCGGAATCACCCTCCTCTCCATAATCTACTATCCCGTGTAGAAATACTCCACCTGAAATCCGCATCCCCTCAGATTCGTGAGGTAATGCCTTTAACCACCACGTTGTAATTAGTGTTGATAATATGAAACATATGGTTTTTAAGGGATCCTGTGGAAAGATTGCTGTGATTGGCGGTTCCATCGAATATACAGGAGCACCATTTTTTGCGGCTATCTCTGCATTGAGGCTGGTGAATGGACATTTTGATCGTACTTTGATAAAATAAGCCAAATAAAACAAAACGGGAGTTTGTTGCATATAATTCATGTTCCAGCCAGGCGGCTTGCTCAATGCACTTAGATTTTTGTGCTATAATGTTTTTTTTATAAATGCTTCTAGAAAGAAGGATGTGTGTAGCAATCTGATTTCCTGACAGCGATTATTTTAGGGAGCTGACTTGGTCCACGTGATGTGCGCCCCTGAGGCAGCACCAGTTATTAAAGGATTTTCACCTGAACTGATTGTCCATCCAGGTCTTGAGCCGGAAAATGTCATACCAGTAAGCTTTTATACGTTATTTGTCTGACGTATACCTAATAGAAAGTTCATTGGCAAGTTCTTAGAAGCTGGAGAGGATGGATGCAATCGTTTTGGGACCTGGTTTAGGACGTAATCCGCGTGTAACACCTTTATTTGAAAATGTGCTGGATTTTGTAAAGAAGACAGAAGTTCCTTTTGTGGTGGATGCTGTAAGTTTTAAAGGTATATCGGACTCCTTGTAGCATTGAAACATTTTCGTCGACGGTCTCAAGCTTGTTTTTAGACCGATCCACTAATAGTTTTCTTTGTCCGAACTTTTAGGACGGCTTATGGTTTCTGAGCGAGGCTCTTCGCGAAGGTGTCCCTCCCCTACCTTCCGCAATTCTCACTCCAAATATTGTCGAGTTTTCGAGATTATGCGAATCTGCTTTCGGGATAAGCAATGTTTTGGGAATAAAGGTATGATAAGAAACTGGTGTATGATTTTACAATTTTGTTTTACATGTCCCTTTTTTCAAGCATTTAGTTCCCAGCTCTGAAGAAGTGACAAGAGCTTTTAAACTAGAACTGACAAGTATAAATAGACATCACAGTTATGTTAATTAAGTAAAGCTCATATCCACTCAAGCATGTTTTTCTTTTTAAGGATCAGACCGAATTGCAAGACTTGGCATCGCGTTTGAGCAGACATCTGGGTGCTTCTTTGTTTGTAAAAGGAAGGGTGGACATTATTACAAATCCAGATGGGAAGGGTTGGTTTTGAATTCTGAATTACTTATCAAGTTATGGTTCGACGATGAACACTATTGATACGGTAGATCATCCTCCTCCTTGAAAATAGTTTTTCAGCCATCTTCCGAAATCTTTTCATAAAAGATTTTTCTGTTGATAATCAAGCCATGTCGACATGGGATATTAAACTGATATAAACCATCAAACTAAATATAAAACAATAATATATTCTGCTATAGTGACGCTCGGCGATGATGAAGGTTGTCCAAGAAGATGTGGAGGACAAGGTGATGTGTCGAGTGGAACTCTCGCTATGTTTCTCCTGTGGGCGACAAGGTAATATATGGTACAGGTGATCACGTATGTCCTGAAGATCACGGTGCATCTGATGCACTAATAACAGAATTACTCTCGTCTATATTTATTGCAACTTCCTTCTTCAATTAATTTCTGGTAGGACCTGGAAGTGTTTACTAGTGTTTCCTTTGTATAACTGCAACTTTTTAGGAAATTTCCTATTATTTGAATGTTATTACAAGTCGGTTCATATTATAGAATGTCCTCCTCAAACGAAGCGAAGAATGCAGCCGGTCTAGCGTGTAGTCAGCTGGTTCGTCGTTGTGCGAAATTAGCCTATGCAAGAGTTGGTAGATCAATGATCACTAGCGACTTAATTGACGAAATTCCTGGAGTTCTTCGCGATCTGGATAGAGAGAAACATGGAGGCGGATAATTGTCCAGAGAAATAAGTTGCACATTAGTTTGTAATTTTGTATATAAATAAATTTTTCTTTTGTTCTTTTGAAAACTGGAAATAAAGTACAATAGTAAGGAGAAGGGAGAGTAGCAAGATATATATATATATCCAGAAAATGAGTTACGAATGGGTTTTTAGAAATAAATATAAAAATGAAAAGAACTAACATTCAAAAACAGCTAAAATCTAATAGATCTCTTATCTACTTCATCTCGCTATAGCATGGATCCTTCCCTCCATATTAACATTAATTCATGGGTTAGTCTCAGTATCCGTAAAGATCGATAAAGTATGTCATTTATTTCTCAGCTAGCGATGAGTTCGGTGCAACCCGAAGTTTCGTAGCAATTCACATAGCGCAAACTTCGCCTGACCATTTGAGGAAGTGGCGCTGACGTATCGCAGCACTGAGGTCCCGTCTGATACATTTTGAGAGAACCCACTTCTATTTCTGAGATAGTTTAACGCGGCTACACGTATAAGAAGAAACACTTTACAGTCTCCAGAGGGCAGATTTTTATAGTATATGCATACTGATGGTAGGACATAGAGCCAAAATTGCAGTCGAAGTACCGTCACTGGCAGGAGTAGAATACATGGTTTCGATACTCATAATGTGGTAGGCTTTCTATATATGTCCCTTCAGTTGTGAAATCATCACATTTCTCCCAGTTAGGAGATGCGAAGACCGACTATGTGTTGCGTGCGCTGATTAAACATCAGAAGACATCTGTCAAGGGCTCTGATTCCGTTCCCTCTAGAGAGTTTAGCTATGAGGGTCCGGCGATGTGCTGGACGACAGCACCTTTTTGCAATGTTTGGGAAACTTGCAAAGCGCCATATAAGAGCACATGTTATACAGCTCGTGCATAGCTCGTGAGTAGTAAGTAGCTTTCTGGACGTGTCAGCGGTATCTGCCCGTCTCCGCTGAGTAACAGGGCACTGGAAGAATTGTCATGTTGATCAGGCATGGAACTATGGGTCCGTAGCTTCCCTGATGAGTACGAGTGCTGCCCACATGGCTCTCGTCCTTCTATTCAACTCTTTATTCAAGTCGTTCTCCATATTCATAGAATGTCGGAGGTACGTGAGTTATGAGCTCCCCACTATTTGAAAACCTTTGAGTTGGCTCCGGGGTCAGGTTAAGGCGGCTATAATCCCAAATAATGTGTTGAATAGAGTTAGCGTTTTTTATTTACCACAAAGTACAGACGTCACGGCAGAAGGCTGAAGAATGAAGAACGATAATTTCGCGATAACAGACGTTTTACATTTTTTTCCTCATAGCATCGGCCGCGAGTTCGCTAACGCAGCTGTATATAGTGAAAAGTTATAACTGAGAGAAGACGCCATGTTTTCACTTTCTCTTTTGAATACTTCATGCATTCGTCAATGCAGTTGTTGCTAGACTTCTCGTATTCTGATCCGTTTCTGTTTTCTTCCAGACTATCTTTAATTTGACACAAATTTGCTGTTAATGCGGATCTAATGATTGTTACATTTTCTCAGATGAATTATTCCGATGAAGAAAAAGAGACTTTCCGTGTTCAGGAGGAGACAGTCGTTATAACTCCAAGTAGTGAGTTTTTTGAAGCAAGATTGAACTGGTTTCTCTTATGTTTATGATTGGTCCAGGTTTTTTCTTTTTTTTGTTGACTTTACTGAACTATACTATGCGTAGCTATTATTTAAAAAATACTATTGTGTCCTTGTGACGCAAGTCGATATTATTATTATATTATTGTATTCTATTCTCTTCAGTCCACCTGATGGTCATTTGATGCACAAATGTAAATGTAGTACAACAACTCGTTCAGATGAGAAAATTCAATGATTTCTACCAATAACAATATGTACTTTCTCCTAAAGAAGTATGGGCTTAACTCTTACTATTTAGCTTGTGTTAGAAAAAAAATTAGTGCCATCAACAGCAAAAAGGCCATCTCAAGCGAATGTTGATTTAGTTAGAGTAACGAAGCCGGCCGCAAAAAAGAGAACATTGCCGCTAACTGCACTTGTCCCGCTTTGAAGGAGAATAGGAATCATGAGAGGATCGGATGAAAGGCATCACCCCACGAATCTGAGGTGGTACGGATTTCAGGTGGAATATTCGTATACGGCATAGTAAATTATGGAGAGGTGGGTGATTCCGTCCATTTTTTGAAATTGGCGTAAAAAAACGGCCCGGAAGATGCGGCATGTGCACGCGGCTGACGCGCTCCAATCAGACTCGTAGAAAATAGCGCGCCGGAACGCTCGAAGCCGTATCTTCCGGGCCGTTTTTTACGGCAATTAGGAAGAAATGGACGGAATCACCATTCTCTCCATAATCTTTGTTCCTGCATACGAATACTCCACCTGAAATCCGTACCACCTCGGATTCGTGGGGTGATGCTTTTAATCCTTTCATATTTTCTTCTCCTCTCTTGAATCTCTTAAAAAGTTTCGAGATGCCGATTTGTTAATTTCTTCATCCTTCATTATCCTCATAGGCCACCAAAAAAGAAATTGAACTAAGCTGTACTCCTGATGAGTCTTGTTCCGCATTCCACTCTTCCTCTTTTTTTCTTCTCTTCTCTTTTTCTTCTTAATTGATTTTTTCTCTTCTCTTTTTCTTCTTATTCCAATTTTCTTCTTCTCTTTTTCCTCTCTCCTTGTTTATCGCTCCAATTGCTGGCTTCAAGCACGGTTAGTTGTGTGTCACGTGGGGTTGTTCGTCACCCATTACGGGCGCGAAAGGCGAAAAGAATTTCTCAAGAGAATCTGCAGTTACGTATTCCTTCTCACGTAGAAATGTTGTCGAATATAAAACAGTGCGATCATTAATCTCAGGGGCGTGGACTGCTACATGTTTTCCCTATCAAATTTGAAAAAAGAATACTAGGTTGTTCAGTATCACCTACGATTTTCATGTTATTTGTGTTCCTATACCTGTCGTGAGCAGGAAAATATCATGGATAACATGACATCTCCGCATATTTGTCAGTTTTAACATTTGTTAGTGCCTGTCTAATCTATTAGTTTGTCGCCGCCAGGAACTTATTAATGTGTCAAATTCTGGTATTTAGTAAACGTCATTTTTTCCACCAATTTTTGATCAATTAAATGCACTTAGAATTTTGCCCCTAAGTTCTCTCTAAGACTTAAGTTTGTGGGGATTGAATTTCTACTTCATTTCTTTCTATATACTAAGAATGAAACGAGCAGTTGCGTAAGCGGCAGCGTTCGAAGTGGCACGATGGAGCTAAAGGTGGGACCCTACTCATCCCCGCAGTATTGTGACTGGAGCACTCGGAGGTGGGACTTTACCCATCCTCAAGTTCGGTTGCAGCAAGCTAGTTTACCGCCTCCATTGCATCATGTTCAGAGTCCAAATATACCTGTGCCTGAGGGCTCATCGGGCTGAGATCTACAGTGTTACGTAACAGAATGTTATAACAAAAATATTAGCTGATCTTTGTTGAGGTCATCTCGCCTCTCAGATGTTTCCAATTTCTGAACGATAAATCCATAAGCTTTGCAAATGCCAAATTGTAAGAGATCTTATTTTTTTTCACATTAACAAATTGACAAGACTCTGACACTGTACCTATGTTCAGGAACCAAATTCAATTTTTCTATCGCTTTCCTCGGATCGACATCAAATGGATACAACATCACTCATTTTTCTTCTGTACGCTAAAAAATACAGAGGAAAGTATGATAGGAATCGGAATTGTTCTGGAATGTCATGTCTGTCTAATGTCTGTCTATGTGCAGTAATTGTGTACGTAGTCTTTGCATTTCCCGCACAGACATTCACTTTCAAATTTCGCTTTGATTCAAATTCAAATTCTCTTTGAAACTAATTTTATTATTTATTTATTTTATTCTCTCACACAACTATTCAGTAGCGCTAGGGGCGCGCTTTTAAGGTCTTTGGTTGTTCATTAACACGTTTCAAAACCTGTTTCTCTTTCTCTCAAACGCAAATCATAAAAAATTTTTATTGTAGGATCAACACTCAAATTAGTAATGTTATGGTGGTTATCTTAATTATATTTACTTGCTTCTTATATCATTTTTTTTCTAAATTCCGCTCTTTCGAAAAAAGTCAGCATAACGAAATTTCATTTTACGATATATATATATATATATATATATATATATACGATATATATGCGATTTTTCTAGAACAAATTTGCTTGTAGACAAAACACGATGGTTTTGTTATTTCCAACAATTCCCTATTACTACTCTCTTCTGAGTTTTGACGCTTTATTATTGAAATTATTTTAAGTTATTTTATTATATTGTTATTATTATTGAAGTTATACCTTACTATCATTTTTGTCAATTTCTATTTTGATCAAGTTCTTATGGAACTCTGTCTAGAAAATAAGATAAATTACCATCTTCCGCTTAACAACGCGTTCATTCCTCTGCAATATTTTGTCAGCGTAGAATCTCTACTTTGTTTGGTAGATAAAAAGAACTTCCTTTTCAGTTGGAATAAAATTAAGATTTGTTACTGAAAACTGGATCACCGAAGTCTAGTTACGAGAAGTGGAGAAAAATTACTTGTAAACAGCGTGATGTGGCCGGCAATAAATCAGTGTTTTGCTGCATCTGAGTGATTTATTGGTACTTTACTTCTCGCCTGATTTTTTGTCAATCTCTTCTTCATTTGAAGCCTGAAAATGGCTCGACATATCTGATATCATTTGTGTTCCATCACACTCTTCGTCTCTCTTTGCACTTTCTATGTAGCCCATAGCATAACTATGGTATGACACGTTCAACAGAACATTTGGAAATCCTACAGTTAGATTTGGCACCGTTGTGTGGTTGGTGCGATGGAAAACTTCTTTGAGTTTTATAAGAAGTGCAAAAGCTTGCTGGAAATAGTTGTAGGCTACCGTGAAATAGTCCATGTGAAAAAATATGGATGCGAAGATGCTAAAATGTGGATTGAATACCAACCGTATTCAACCCATACCTTGAAGGGGAAATGGAATCGAAGGACCAGGATTAAAGTCCTATAGGTTCTAGAAATGGGACATAAATGACTTACAAATCATCTGCAACGGTAACGCATTAGCCGACATTTAGTCCTTCCAAAGCCTAGTTTGCATGGGAGAGTTAAAGAATAAAAGGGTCTAGTGGATTGGATTTGACTGGATTTCTATCATCTGTAGAATTCGATATGCTACACATCTTATGACCGCTGGGGAAGCGTACGCGCGTCATAGTCGATGCGTCTTAATGCGGTCTATTTTGTGCTGCGATTGGATAAGCGGTTGCACCTGCAACGGGACCGCCGCCAGCTGCAATCAGGGCTCAGAGCGACGATCCCATGGCGCGTCAATTCGACCTTATAAAGTTTTAGTGTAGTAAGGGTAGTTTTAGTAAGGATAGTGGAGAGAGGAGGCAGATCAAGAGGTAGTCGTTTGATATGCCGCAAAGTCCGGAAGGTTAATGAACATTGATAATTACGCTTAGGTATGAAATTGGAAACAGGCAAGCATGGGACTCCTTTTGTACAAGTAACTTCCCACCAAGTCCGATTCGGTACTTGAGTTTTTATTATTCTGAAGTGATGGGAAGGATGGCGAACTTCATCTAATAGGAACGAAGTAATCATCGTTCGCTTCATCCGACTCTGCAGCACTTGCTCCTTCCTCAGCGGTTCCTTCATTTTCTAAAATGCTCAATAAGGAATCCCTGTCATAGAAAGTAGTCATAGAAGCATTGAGAGAAAAATAGTGACAAACTCATCCAAAAAAACAACATGTAGTAATAACAGATGATACGACAGTGATAACTATTGAACAACAACGTTTAGAACTACATGAAACTGCTATCCTAGAACATCCAAGGATCGAACGAACAGCGTAGTATTAAAAAGACCAGTTATAAATATCATATGTACCACAAAAATATGTATTGTAAGTATTGTAAATTCTCTTACCAACATTCTCTTACGCAAAACGGCCGGCATATCCAGAATAACAATAAAAAAACAGTTTACGAAGCAAAGACCACGTAGTTATGATAGATATATAATCATAATATAAGTTGAATAATATAGTAATAAATTGATAGTATAGTGATATATAATCATAGTGTAAATCAATTTTCTGCGATATTAATCAATATGCATGAAATTTAATGTCCAGATTTTAGTTGTATCAATATTATTGATATCTAATAAAGTTATAACCTCTGTTTTTCCCGCTAGAGTACATCGTTTATTGACAGAGCCGGTGGTTGCCACAAGCATGGTCAGGTCTCAGAAGATACGATGGACAGCGACCATTGGAGCAACCTTACTTTTTTCACCGCTCATTTATTTTGGAACGGTACTTTCTTTATCAAAATGTTGCACTCTAAATAACAAAAAATAAATACAATTCTACTTTTAGCCGTTCAGATGCGTTTATTGCATACTTCTGATCAGCTGTTTCTGGATAATGGACGTTGTTCCAATAGGAATAACATCGTTGTTGCCTATTTTTCTCTTTCCAGTTTTGGGCATAAGCTCTGCCAAAGAAATATGTAAAGTGTATTTTAAGGTTGTTCAATGGTTTTCGCGTAAGAAGTTATGAACTTTGAAAGAGCTCTTGTTTTTTCAGGACTCAATAGTTCTCTTTATTTGCACTTTAACCATGGCATTAGCTGTAGAGGAGACACATTTACACAGACGGATAGCTTTAAAACTATTATGCAAAGTGGGAACGAGAAAAGAAACGTAAGTACATCATTCCCGTTTGATGTGACTTCTGATAATTCGCCTACATTTCAGAATGCTTCTAGGGTTTCTTGTCACTACCTCTTTGCTGTGAGTGTTGGACTTATCAATTTTTTCTCTTCCTGAATCCTGAAAAATCACGGTGCCTCATGAACGACCTGATATGCCTGCTCCTAGTTGTAGTCAAGACTTAAAGGCAGCACACCACGAATCTGAAGTGATGAAGGAATCCGCAGAAAAATCCAGAGATGAGGTTGTAGATTGCAGGGCCGGGGGTGGTTCCGCGCATCTTTCCCTAATCGTCGTAAAAAAACCGGCCTGGAAGAGGCCGTTTTTTACGACGATTTCTGTTGCATTGGACTTCGCTTGCGCACGCGCCGCATCCACTTACGATTGGTCAAAGATCAGTGATTTCTTCTCACCAACCTATTCAAGTAAAACCGATGAATAGGCTGCTGATGGGAGCGGAACGTGTGCATGGAAGAGGAGCGTTCTATCGTACCAAGTAGGAGCTAAAACGGTTCCCACGCCATTTTTTGTGATGACGAATATGTAAAGATGAGCGGAACTACCCTTGATCCCGCAAATCCAACCACATCTCTAGTTTTTTCCGCTGGTTCCCTCACAAAGTTAGGTTCATGGTGTGCTGCCTTTGTGCTACGATAACTATTGAACAACGATTTTCTTGTTAACGAATAGGACCGACTGAATGGTTTAGAAGTTGAAATTAGTATGTTTACGATGACATTTTTATGTTTTTAATTAGGTTCACGTTTTACATATAGGTGCAAATTGAAAGTTCTTCGAACTTCCATCAAAACATTAGGGGAGCTAACAACTTTCGACACTTCATAGCACTTTATTACAGTAATTCCGTGGATTGCTTTCAGATCATTCTTTGTTTCCGACACTGCATGTACAGCGTTGATGATTCCGATTGCATTGGCTATTATTCGGGCCATTGCAGAAGCATCAGGAACTGGGGAGAAATCCGTGTGAGTACATAGTAGGGTAAAAACGAAATGAATCACGGTGCAGTTGCGTAAGCGGCTACGCTCGAAGCGGCGCAGTGGAGCGTAGCGGATAGGATCATGGTGGAACTCATCACGAACTGTAGCGATGGGTGGTGTTAGCAAGGGTTCCTCCACTGCGCTCTATCGAGCGCAGCCGCTTGCGCAGATGCACCGAGCGTCACTTCTTTTGACCCTACTACTTTAAGTTTTTCTAGAAAAGCCTATGAATCCAACGAGGAGCTTATACCCTTAGAAAAATTAACACCAACTCAACGAGGTCTTTGCAAGGTAATGATTTGACCGCGCTATAATTCTTTAAAGGCATCACCCTACGAATCTGAGAAGGTAAGGATTTCAGGTGGAGTATTCGTATGCGGGATCGTAGGTTATGGAGAGGGAGGTGATTCCGTCCATTTCTTGCTAATGGCCGTAAAAACGGCCCGGAAGATGCGGCGCCGCACAAGGCTGGCGCGCTCCAATCAAACTCTCTGTAGAAAATAGTGCGCCGGAACGCTTGAAGCCGTATCTTTCGGGCCGTTTTCTACGGCAATTAGGAAGAAATGAACGGATTCGCCCTCCTCCTCATAATCTACGACCCAGTATACGAATAATCCACCGGAAATTCGTACCACTCTAGATTCGTGGGGTGATGCCTTTAAGGACAGCACGAATCTGACGTGGTGAGGGAATCCGGGAAAAAAGTTAGAGGTGAGGTTGTAGATTGTGGTATCAAGAGAGGTTCTGCTCATTTCTCCCTAATCGTCTTTAAAAATACGGCTTTAGTTCCTATGGGGCTCCTCTATGCACTCGTTCCGGTCCCCTATACATTGGTTTTACTTGAATAGGCTAGTGAGAAGACATCACTGATCCTCGTCCGATCACGCTTGGATGTGGTGTTGATGTTCCAAGTGAAATCGTCTAAAAAAACGTCGTCTTCCATACCGTCTTTTACGACGATCAGGAACAGATGAGCGGAACAACCCCTGATCCCGCAATCCTCAACCCTAACTCTAGATCCCTCACTCTAGATTTTTCCGCGGATTACTTCACCACGTCAGATTCGTGGTAAGCTGCCTTTGAAGTTCCCACTGTCTGGTTTTTATGTTTTTTTCATAATGAAAATTTTATGCACTCGTACTTGCATGCTCTCATGGCTCTCTTATTGGTGGTACAGCAGTAATAACATCAACTGGAACAAATCTTGTTTTCCGTGAAATTATACAGACGTGGGTAATAAGCTATAGTTGGCGGCAAATGTGTTCAACTTTGTAACGAGTACGATTCGCCTTCGAGTAGGTCAAGGCGGAGCGGAGGCGGAGAGTGGGCGGAGTAAATGTCTGCGTTGCGCCAGACGCGTCGCGTTTATGCAGTTGAACACAACTGGCGCCGACTATACGAATAGAATGGATGGAGTTTTTATATAGTTTATATTGACTATTTCAGAACCTACGACAAGAACGAAATTAGTGTCTCTTTCGTCCAATGGATGACTTTCGCCGTACCGCCAGTGATTTTCTATCTCCTTGCATCGTATGTTGTCATCACGGTAAGACTCAGGTATTACTCGTACTGAGGTTTTCAACTAAAGTAAAATTTATTTACAGTGTTCGTTTATGGGCCCAAAACAGTTGTTTCAACTGTGTCATCATCCTACAAAGGATGAGCAGCGGATTTCCGAAGCTATAGAGAAGAAAATTCTAGCCGCTTATAAACAGCTTGGTGATTTTACGTAGGTTCTATTAAATTTTTCAATGGTGGTTACAAATATAAATATGGGTGAGAAAAAAAACTCATAAAATAAATCTCACTGAGAGAAATTAAGTAAAGATGATATGAAAATGGAAACAAACAAATGAGAAAAGAAGAGTCCAGAATAAAAGATGAGAGATGAAGATGATAGAGGATAAAGTGCTGCTGTTGTGTTGCTCAATCCTCTCCAGCTCCGTCCAACTTCAAATCACTTTGAGGTTTACAAAGGCGTGACTTGCTTGACTTAATCTGAAGAATGGTATTATTACCTGAGGCGTGTTGTCCTTGAACACAGTTCTGGCCAATCTTCTCTATCTACAGCAGGGGCTCACATAGAATCCATTCATTCGTCGCTGTTCCTCATCCTGCGATGATTGGCGTCTTGCGTGAACAGCTTATAGACACCATGTGGCTCGGTTGCCTCGAGTTGACAGTGCCTGAGACTTCAGCGTGACGAACTGGAGGGTTGTTGCCAAAGATCCTACGCTTCCTCACGGGATTTGACCTGTTTGGGTTGGGCTTTAGCACTGTGCTCGGCAACAGCACCTTTTTGCGATATCTGGATAACTTCTGCCGCATAGTTGTGCAAGTTATGCAGTTTGTGCGTGCCCAGAGTGTGCACTGAGTTGCCTGGTTGCGTTCAGCATACGCATGGCCAACGAGAGCAGGTAGCAACGGACACGTATACGGAAGCTCGTCACGAAAGCGTATACGATCTAAAGAATGACTAGAAGCGGCTAGCCAGTATACCACATCAGTGCTTTCCACGTAGACAAGTATGGTACCAATTAATCGGTCCCGGAGATATGAAAGGATTGGTTGGCCTCGAACGATTTTGAACCATCAACCGTGTAGAAATAGACCTCGAACAAGACCGGCATTCTTAATTCAGAGTTATAACGTTGACAGCGACGGTTGCACTTCATTATAGTATTATTAATTTTTCTCCGTCCTGAAGAGATGCGTCTAAATCTTTGTGTTTTGGGATTCTACGCACTTTTTTTTTGTCTTGAAACCAACCACTTTCATTGTTTCCAGCTTCGCCGAGAAATCCATTCTTGTCTGGTTTTTCATACTTATGGCTTCTTGGATATTACGTAAGCCCGGCTTCATTTATGGTTGGGGAGATCTTTTTCCAAACGGAGGGTGGTTGATTGATTCATTATAGAATTATAATTTTTTCTCTCTTCAAAAATTCTAATTATTTTAGAGGATTTTTAAGCGATTCAGTGCCAGCTGTATTAATTGTTTTCATACTTTTTATGTGGCCGAGGGATCCATTCTCAAATGGTGAGCTGTTTCTATCAAACACTCTGCTCCGCTATTTTATCGTTCTTCCAGATCTGACACCAATTCTAAATTGGTCTGTCATGAAAAGTAAATTTTCTTGGTCATGTCTTTTACTAATTGGTGGTGGGTATGCTATATCGGAAGGAGTTGGGGTAATGTTTTTGTTGTTTTGTTGTTTTTGAATGAATGCAAATATAAATGGTAATAATAAATAAATACGACAATGCAATCTTTTTAGAAGTCGGGACTTTCCTTGCTGATTTCTTGCATAATGAAAGACATATTTGGACGTCTTCCTAAGCTGTTTTTACTTAGTAGGAAAACATACTTTTTCATAAGTTCTCTTAGATTTGTATGGTCGTCAGTATCCACTATTTTTAGTTTCTGTGATGGCTTCAATCACTTTCATGACAGAGTTTGCAAGTAACGTTTCAACGGGGAGCATTTTTATTCCAATCGTGCTGAGCACTGTAAGCACACTCGAAATATCGATTTTTTTTTTGGTTCAGAGACAGCATACCACGAAATTATGGATCTGTCAACGGGACGATAGGGATAGAAAGGTCAGAGGTGTGGACAACGAGTACGAGCGCAATCACGCTCAGTTCCCCTCGATGTCCTGAAAGATGACGTGGGAAACGACCTTGTCGAAGTTCCCTACGAGGCACCTATCAACGTGTCACCTCCTTATACGCGTCGCGTCCGCGAGAAGAATTAATGCGGTTCCCTACGCAATTTATTCAAGTAAGACCAACGGCCGTACGGACACCAGCTCCTATACAAAGGTGACGCGTTATATGGTGCCTCGTAGGAATATTCTGTTGACAAGGCTTTTTCGCTCGACGTTTTCCAGAACAGTTAGGGGAATTGAGCGTGACCGTGCTCATACTCGTGATCTACTCCTCTAGTCCCGTCTTTTCATGGAGAGACTCGATGTGGTCCGTGGAGTGCTGCCTTAAATGGATCACCCCACGAATCTGAAGTGGTACGTATTTCAGGTGGAGTATTCATATACGGGATCGTAGATTATGGAGAGGGGGGTGATTCCGTCCATTTCTTCTTTATTGCCGTAAAAAACGGCCCGGAAGATGCGGCGCCGCACAGTGCTGGCGCGCTCCAATCTAACTCCTTGTAGAAAATAGTGCGCCGGAACGCCCGAAGCCATATCTTCCGGGCCGTTTTTTACGGCAACTAGGAAGAAATGAACGGAATCACCCTCCTCCCCATAATTTACAACCCCGTGTACGAATACTCCACGGGAAATCCGTACCACTTCAGATTCGTGGGGTGATGTCTTTAAACGTGACCTTTGAAAAACATAGGACTATTGTTCGCTGTAGGCTGAATCCCTTCACATCCATCCACTCTATCTCGCGCTACCCGTTGCCGTGTCTTGCTCGTTCGCCTTCATGCTGCCGATGGCTACACCTCCAAACGCTGTTGTGTATGACACAAAGCTGATTACCATGCTTGAAATGGTTGGAGATTATCGAGCTTTCAAACGAACTATCAATGCAAAATTGTAATTTTAGGCATCAACTGGAATCCTACTGAATATTTGCTGTTCATTGATTACTGCTCTCAATATTAACACTTGGACGTACTGGTTATTCGATCTCGGAACGTTCCCGAATCTTACGAAACATCATAACGGAACGATTAATTGCTAGCGTCTAAATTCGGGGCTATCTATCAATTTTTCTTTTATTACTGGGAATTCAAATCACTACAGAAACATCGCCGAGCTTTATTAACAAAATATTTGTCTTTTTGCTGAAAAACAATGGAATTTTAACTAGTGATTCGTTTTACTGATGTACATCTGGTAAAGTATGGTAATAAATTGCATTGTGATCACGGTAGAGTACGGTAGCAGGACAAGGTAAATCTGAAAATGGAACGAAAAATTGTTAACTTTCTGCTATATTTGTGGTCACAAAAGAACTCACAATTTGCACTTTGAGAATGGAAAAAGTCGGCATGGATTAAAAACGCTGCAGCTGTTGTTTTTGAAAAATAACTAAACGATTAGTATATATTTGCATACCGTTGCTTTATTAAAAGTATGAACACAAAACCAACGTAAAACAACTGTCCATATGGTCTTCATTGTGTACTTTTGCTATTTTTGTTCTCTTTTTTTGTCCTCTTGCTCAAATATTCTATGATCACAAATATAATGAAAGCGATTGCGACTGCAGCAAGGCATAATCCCATTGATGCCACAAGAATCGCAGGTATTTCTATAAAAAGTCAAGTAAAATAGAGCCATGTGGTCGAGTCAAAACGACCTGAAACTCGCTGCAGTTACATAAGCGGCGAGGTGGTGCAAGTTGTTTTGATTGAGGTGGGACCATCGCTAGCATCACTCGAATAACAGCGATGATTGACGAGGATCGCACCTACCCTACAGATCCCAACCGTTATCTCAAACCGCGCCGCTTCAAACGCAGCCGCCTGTGCACCGGCGCCGATTTCAGTTCGTATTGACCCGAGTACAGCACGAATTTCTTGTAACCATCCTGCATAAAACCGTAATTGCAGAATCCTGAAACAATAGTTAGAACCATTACTACTTACGAATCTTCGAATTCGTTGATCTACCGCCAATGAGATCAAAATTGCCACCAGCATTATATTCTTTATCTATGATGAAGCTGAAGTTTCAAGGAATAGAGGATATTCCATGTGGGAAGAAACACGACTTGAAAACAACACAAAGCGGACATCTGTGAGGACCAACACTATTTGATCTCAGTCACAATACTATAATGATATGGAGAATATAAATCTTTAGGCTTCAGTGAGTGAACTAGGATATTACAAAAATTGTTCCTCGCTCATACTAGAATGAATCCAAGATATTCCTATCTAAAACAGTTTGTCCAATCCGACAAATGCACGCGGGAGAAGCGATAACGACATGAGGGAATGGCTTCTGTAGGCGAATTGGGGAAAATATTTGTAGTTAGGTGGGGGGCACTCAGTGGCGCTCTTATTTGTCGACGCTCTATCTCTCTATCTTACTTTTTTTCTCCTAGTAACTGTAGCTTACATGCCATAAATCCTCTAGGTTTGACGCTCAGGTCTTAGGTGTGATCTAGTTATTTACTTCAAGAAAAAAGGGCGCCTCCCTCTCCCTCAATTAAATTTTACCCGACCAATATCCAAGAACGATTTCTTCCTGGGTAATGACCAGATCCGGATTATAAATGTACATTTGTAAAGATGAATATCCAGCTGTTTCTGCAATTGATATGTTTGCCTGAATAACAGTTCGGGAATACCTGTCGCGACTAAGTTCTGAAGCTCACGCAGAACCCGCAGTCTTATTTGGATTTAATTAGTAGAAATTTACAAATTCTAGGGAGAAGATTACAGCACTGATTAGCAAGAGCAGACTGTACAAACCACAAACCTCTCCAACTTCTTATCCTGAATATCACTCAAATCAACCAAATCCTTTTCAACTGTATAAAATTTTAACTCGTCACAGAGAAAATCCGTCTCGTCGAAAGACTCTTAATTTGCGTTCAGATAGTTTTCTATTAAATGAAATACGTAACGTGTAACGTTACCGATTCTCACGTTAACCTTTTTCCAGAGTAGTTGATTCACATCAATAGGAGACAATTGAAGCGACGAGTTGATAAGGCGAACAGGGAAAGCCTGGGCTGAAGAAAATCTGGTGTTTGTAAGGTTCTATCGTTATAAATATGAGAACCGCACCAAAAACAGCAGAATAGACCAATATAACTCACGTGGAATCGGAATCCATTCGATACCTACTTTGAAAAGGCTTGAAAATGGCATCGCAACCTTTCCTCCAATGTCGATAACGAAAACCTTCAGAAAAAAAAATTGCACTAAGATTTTTTCTACAATTATTTGCAGTGAAGTACCTCCACAAATGTTTTTTGACGAGAAACTATCATTCCCCTCATCCATCTCATCGAACCTCTGTAATCCGGCAAACGAATCATAGCAAATCTTCCTGGAAACGTGCACTTCCAGAATGATGATCAACGTTGATAGACAATTCGTTTCAAAAATGTAGAAATCATCAGAGCTGTGTAGACGTACCCACTGCGTTTTCGGGCAATGGTATAGGCGGATTATGTTCCCATTGAAAAGACATTTTGGTAACGTTAGCCAATTTTTGTGAGAGAAAAAGTCGGTTAGGACCTGTAGCACGTTATCAGAATAATTAGAAAAACAATGAAAGATTGCAATTGGGGAGAAAATTAAGAAGAATTAATAGAGTGCCTTTTGAGGGACATTGCCATTGAACACAGCTTATAATATCTCTATCAGGTCCTACGACGTTGAGTTCCAAAGGAGTTCAAACAATGTGTTCAAAAAAATGATAGAAAAAGTGTATCTCTTTCCTAATGTGTTGGGATTCCCATTACTGTTTAAGGACTTGTGAGTACTTTCGCACAAACGTCACGATCCACTGCTTTACATAAAACAAAAATTGTGGAGCAAAAGTTACTCGCTACAAAATAAGTTCAGTGCCATGGAAAAACCTACATGACAACACATGGCACCATGGTAGGTTAACCACGCATGGAAACAGTATATTAGCGTCCTGTGTTGTTATAAGTGTTGTTATACGGGACAGTTCAGTTGATTAATGGAATGACGATGGAATGACCAGAGTATCTTCTTCTTTAATTTGCAAGACATTACCAAATTGTCGGGTTTTTACTTTGTATCATCTCATGAACTTCTTCCTCATCATAAGTATTTAAAAAGATACAAGCCGTCTAACACTGCAACAGCCCGTTGCCACTACAGCATTCGTTTATCTTACTTCTCCCTTCTCCTTCTCATCTATGTCGAACATGAGTGGAAAGTTTCCATCCTTGTTACATTTACTATTAAATGAAATTTTCTTTAGATAAGAGCGGTTTAATTTACCGGTGAAAAATGAATTGGAATGAAATTGAAATTGAATGCAGTCACCCCTCTAACTTGATGTATGGATAAATAAAAATCGGAGAAGAAGTTAAGAAGAAGCTCCGCCCCTCAACTCTAAACTCCGCCCACTTAATAAACGATTCATATAGAAAAATAGCGATTTTAACGGAATTTCTGCCGGAATCCCTCTAGAAATGCCGGAATTTGATCTCTGGATAGAACTTGAAGAGTCCATTCGATCAGTAAAATTCCATAGATAAGAGCGGTTTAATTTACCGGTAAAAAATGATTTTGAAAAAATATTTTTAAAATTTTATTTGTATATTAAACAACAAGGACTCCAACATACCTAAACATAACACTAAACTTTTCCAATTTCTACTTCGTCATCATCGTTTATATTCATCATGGCAAAATCGTTTTTGAGATTTTCCAAATCACACAATGCTTTTTCAAAGCTATGTTGAATAACATCAGATGAAATGGATTGGAAACTTTCGCTAACTAAAAATGCAGCTTCTTCGTAGCTCATCCTTCTCCTTATTCCACTTTTTGTGTAAGTTGCTTTAGCTTCATCTCTCATCCATTTTTCCCAGCCAGCTTTCAAGTGGTCTTTAAACGGCTTGTTGATGCCGACGTCTAGGGGTTGCAATATTTTAGTCAATCCTCCTGGTATTACGGCAATTTTGCTATATTGTTGACAAAATTGTTTCACTTCATCAGTTACGTGGCAACGAGCAGAATCAAATATCAGCAAAGAGCGATCAGGGTCGGAATTGTGATTTTCTCTTTTGTTCCATACTTCAACGATCCATTCTTTCATCAATTCCTGATTCATCCAACCTTTTTCATTTGTTTTCACAATAAAATTAGATTTCTCATGGCCGGTAGAATCAATTTTAATGTTCTCTCGTCCCTTCACATTAACTGTCCGTTCATAGATGATATCAAAGGGAGCTGGTACTTCATTAATATTTCCAATATTTCCCAAATTGAAAGAGGATACGTTTAAGGCTTCAGCTGCAACGAACTTTCGAAAATCCGAGCATTTTTGTAGATGGTCAGACGGTAATGGTTGACCGACACTTGTTCTTCTTCGTACAGAGAGCTTTTTTGTCGCCATAAACAGGATGCACCAATGCGCAGATGCTTTAAAATTTTGGTGACCATGCTCTTCTGCTAACTCCTTTGCTTTGGTCCTTATTTCTTTCACCGTGACAGCTCTATTTTCTTCTCGTTTTTTGACAACTCAGTTGTAGATGGCATCTTCAACTTCTTCAACGCTTTGTTTTTTGTATCGTCGGGCTCTCTTCGTTGCTGGCATCTCTTGAAGATTTTGTCGATCAACAACCCACTTTCTTATCATTGCTTCAGTGACTTCAAAATGTCTAGCCGCTGCCAAGGTTCCATGCAAATCACGATAATTGACGGCGTCTAGCTTGAAAGCTGCTGTATACGATTTACGACGTTTCATAGCAGGTGATACAGGATAGAAAGAGTATAGAAAACAGTAAGAATAAAGGTAGAGTTGTAGGCTATTATTGCGATAATCATGAGCACACAACGCCAAAAAAAAACGTATACAAACGTCAATTTTCATTTTCTAGCACAAACCGCTCTTATCTATGGACCGCTCTTATCTATGGGATTTTAGGGTAAATGAAATTTTCTTTTAGTCTCGATCGGTTCACGTTTTCTAGACACATCTGCAGGTACCGTCTACCGCAAAACTCTCATCGGATCGAGAGATGAAATAACGACCACTTTAAAGCTTCTGTTGAGGCCTTAGGTGCGGGGCATAGGCGCCACCTGCCTAAATAGGCAACTTGCCTAAGATGCTGCACAATGAAAAATGCCCCGCACTGGGACACTATCAAGCGACCGTCAAGATGGTCCCATCTGGCCAAGAAAATCCGCACTAATATGTTGTTGCCACGGATCTCCCTCTCTAGAGAGATCACAGCCGGTTAGTCGCGAGGCTACGTGGCGCGTCCCCGGGTGGCGGATAGGGGGCTAATCGCGGACCAAAAGCGACCTTGCGCTTGCCCAGAGACGCAGGTGGATTCAGGGGATGGACTCCCTGTTTCTGCTGAGCCAGTTGGGTTTGGAGTCGCCTCCAACAAATAAGCTCCACATGTCCACACCGGGAGAACGAAAGTTCTCCCAGAAACTCATGGGACTAGAGGCTTGCAACCTGCCCATGGGTTTTAAAATTTTAAGCAAAACACAGTAATAGAAAAGAGTCTCCTGATTCCGGAGGAAAGCCTGGTACGGTAGCGCCAGGTAGGACGGGGTTGCAGGAGTCATGTAGGCTACCAAAACGGAAAAGGACTAGGATGGCGATCTGTACTTATAACGCACGTACGCTTGCATCGGAAGCGGCCATCGAAGATCTGATGATGCACGCCAAGAAGATCAAGTACGACGTCATCGGACTGACCGAGACGAGACGACGTCACCCTCTCAACGCCGTATATGAAACTGGAGAAGAACTGTTCTTAGGAACATGCGACAGTAGAGGTGTTGGTGGAGTTGGCGTCCTCGTCAACACGAGTATGGCAAAGAACATCGACTCTTTTGAACAACTTACGACCCGAATCGGACGTCTGCGGGTGAGAAGATGTGGCCCAATACCAGCTTTGACTATCTTCGTCGTTTACGCTCCAACATCAAGCTACGAAGAAGAAGAAGTCGAAGCTTTCTATATGGACCTGGAGAAGTTCTACCAAGAAGATCATGCCTTCTACAAGGTCATAGTTGGCGATTTCAACGCTAAGGTTGGCCCAAGAAGAACGCCGGAGGAACTTCACATCGGGACCCACGGCCTACAATGGAATGACCAGGGAGAGAGGCTCTCCGAGTTCATCATGACGACTAAGACCATCCATGGGAACTCGCAATTTCAGAAGCCCTCTTCTTTACGCTGGACGTGGGAGTCACCTGGTGGAGGGTACCGTAATGAAATAGACCACATCATCGTCAATAAAAGGTTCTGCCTGACGGACGTCGGTGTTGTACCAAAGTTCTACACGGGATCGGACCATCGCCTCCTCCGAGGAAGATTTTCCTTCACAAGGAGAGCAGAGAAAGCCGCCAAGTTCAGAGAGAGAAATCCCAGGACTACCATCAACTGGGATCTCTTTGCTACGCTAGCCGACTTTTGGGAAGATTCCGCAATGGACAACATCGATGAGGAATATGACCGGCTTGTCGAACACCTTCACGACTGCGCGAAGAAGGCTGAGAGTTTTAAAACCACCAAGAGGCGCCTGTCTCTTGAAACTCTTGAGCTGATACGCCAGCGTGGAGCAGCACGAGCCGCAGGGGACCAAGAACTCACGTCCGAGCTCGCAAGGCTTTGCCGAGAGGCGATAAAGGAAGACCTTAAAGAGAGAAGAGCAGAAGTGCTGGCTGAAGCTGCAGAGGCGGGGAAAAGCATCCGCTATGTCCGTCGAGACTTCGCCAGTCGCAAGACGAGGATGACTGCTCTCCGGAACCCAAAGGGAACAGCCATTGCATCGAGAAGGGGGATGGAGAAAATCATCTACGACTTCTACTCTGATCTCTTCGAAAGCCATGTCCACTTGCCTCCTCACCATCTGAGGGAAGATGGACAAGTCATTCCAGAGGTTCTCCCGTCCGAAATACGACATGCTATCACGTCGGTAAGAAATCGTACGGCACCCGGTCCCGACAGAATAAGACCAGAACACCTGAAGAGCCTTCCGCCAGTACTCATCAACACCCTGGCGAGGCTCTTTACACGTTATCTGTCGGAATGCAAGGTTCCTAAACAGTGGAAGACCAGCAAGACCGTGTTGTTGTATAAAAAGGGAGATCCACATGACATCGGCAACTATCGCCCAATCTGCCTACTGTCCGTCATCTACAAGCTCTTTACAAGAGTAATCCTTAATAGGATTGAAAAAGTCTTGGATGAAGGACAGCCATGCGAGCAAGCAGGGTTTCGAAAAGGATTCAGCACGATTGACCACATTCACACTGTTTCGAAACTCATCGAGGTATCACGAGAGTACAAGATGCCGCTCTGTCTCACCTTCATCGACTTAAAGAAGGCTTTCGACTCGGTTGAGACGGAAGCGGTCGTGGAAGCCTTGGACAACCAAGGCGTCCCTACTCAATATATAAAGGTACTTCGAGAGTTGTACAGTAACTTCACGACCGGAATTTCGCCATTCTACAAGAACATCATCATTGACGTGAAGAGGGGGGTCCGACAGGGTGATACAATTTCACCCAAAATATTCACAGCCACCCTCGAGAACGCAATGCGAAAGTTGGAATGGGACGACATGGGAGTGAAGGTTGATGGTCGGCAGCTACACCATTTGCGCTTTGCTGATGACATCGTATTGGTAACACCTAGCATCAGCCAAGCGGAACGAATGCTGACCGAATTCGACGAAACATGTGGATGCATCGGTCTTCAGCTGAATCTACAAAAGACGATGTTCATGCGGAACGGATGGGTCTCGGATGCCCCATTCACGCTCAACGGAACGAACATATCCGAGTGCACCAGCTACGTTTATCTGGGTCGGGAACTGAACATGATGAACGACCTGACCCCCGAGCTGGGCAGGAGGAGACGAGCGGCTTGGGGAGCGTACAAGAGCATCGAGGATGTAGTGAAGAAGACCAGGAACACCCGGCTCCGTGCTCACCTCTTCAACACCACCGTACTTCCTGCTTTGACCTATGCTTCGGAAACCTGGGCATTTCGCAAGCAGGAAGAAAACGCGGTGAGCGTCATTGAACGCGCAATTGAGAGAGTGATGCTAGGAGTATCCCGTTTCACGCAAGTGAGGGACGGGATTCGAAGTTCTCTCCTACGTCAGCGATCGAAGATTAGAGACGCCGCCGCGTTTGCCAAGGAAAGTAAAATAAGGTGGGCCGGACACGTGATGCGCTTTAATGACAACCGTTGGACCAGAGCCGTGAGCGACTGGGTTCCCCGCGATATCAAGCGCACTACAGGAAGACCGCCGACCCGATGGTCAGATTTCTTCACGAAGTCCTTGAAAGAAAAATATGATGCTCTTCGTGTCCCACGCGAAAGGAGGAACCACTGGGCTACTCTGGCACGCGATCGGGACAAATGGAAGAATTACTGGCGCCCGCTCGACCAGTTCGAAGATCAACGGGAGTCAAGGTGATCAAGGTGATATGTTGTTGATTTCCTACAAGGCGGAAAGTAAAGATATGAATTTACTGTATGAGATAGAAGGTATACGGTATAGGTTACTGAAAGGCGTTATGAAAGGCTACCTAGATCAATGATTAAGCAACTGGAGGAGAATTGCCTCGTTCCTTGTGGACAAATGGTAGAGGGAAAATTGGTTCGTACTTTGAACACTGTCACCTTTACCACCTTGTTCACTACTCCCTCTCGTTGTTCATCTACTTGCTAGAGTAGGGACCAGTAATTCCTTTATTCGTTCCGATCGATCACTGTGTTCTCCTCTCGCGTGGGACACGAAGAGAATAGAATTTTTGTTTTATGGGCCTTGTGATGAAGTCCGACCATTTTTGTGCGTTTAATACGTGGATATGAGTCGCTTACAGATCTGTTACAACGAATGTCGTTGGAGTGCATAACATCTCCGACAGTCCTTGATTTACTTTCTTCGGTAAATGCAGTGCCGTCTCTAATCCTCGATCGCTGACGTAGGACAAAATAGAATCCACTCTCTCCTATGCCTAGGTTTTTGAAGCATGCTCAAAGCAGAAAGTACAGTCCATGAGGTAAAAAAGTAGCCGTGTGTCTCCGGTCTTTTTCTTCATATTTGATGCTCTTATAAGCTCTTCGTGCTGGTTCTTACTTTCTGCCCTGCTCGGTTGTCAAAGGCATGCATGACCGTTTTCATCACAACTCGTTTGCTCTCGTGGGTGTCCGCCATCTAATACGCTCTCAATCCTGTTATGGATCACATGTGAAAAAAGACGGACAGTAAACAGACGATATGTGCCAATGCCGTATGGATTCTTGTTCTTATACAATACCATGGTCTTGATTGTCTTGATTGGGAATCTTTCATTCCGATAGGTAACTCATAAAGAGCCTGACCAGATTGTTGATAAAGACTGGCGGAAGACTCTGCAGATATTGAGATCTTCTCATTTTGTTTTGAGATCATTTTTGTCTTGATGAAAGTCTTAACATAGCTTCTGCTCTTTCCCGCCTCTGAAGCTTCAGCCAACACTGCCTTTTCCTCTGTGTGGTCTTCTCTTATCGCCTCTCTGCGGAGCCTTAATGCGAATCCGTAGTTGTTTGCCGCTCGTGCTGAACTCGGAAACCCTCTCCAGTTGCTTATTCAACTGCAGGCCATCGGTTCCGACGTGAAGTTCCTCTAGGGTTTCCTGGGTCCAATTTTTGGCGACGAAATTACTAGCGATGATCTTGTAAAAAGTACTAGCTTTTCTGTAAAACACATAAAAACCTCGACTTCGTAGCTTGATGTTGGCGCGTAAGCGAAAAAGATGTTTAAAGCTGACGTTAAACCACATCCTCTCATCCGCAAACGTCCGATTCGGATCGTAAGTTGCTCGAAGGAGTCGATGCACTTTGCCATATACCTGTTGACGAGAAAATAGAAAAAAGACACAATTCCTCTACTGTCTCATGTTCCTAAGAGCAGTTCTTCTCCAGTTTCATACGCCATTCAGCGAGTTGCGTTGTCTTATTTCGTTCAGTCTGATTACATCGTATTTGATCTTCCTGGATTGCACTATCATGATGAATGGTCTCTGCGATGCAAGCGCACGTGCGTTGTATGTACAGATCGTCATCGTAGTCCTTTTCCGTTTTTGGCAGCTTAGATGACTTCTGCCACCCAGCATTTCGTGGCGCTGTCGTGTCACCTTCCTCAGGAGGAATCAAGACTATCATAGAGAGTACTTTGATATTACTGTGTCTCTTATTTAAGATTCAAAACCTATATAAAGGCTTCAGGCTTCCAGTCACAGATGGAGTGGTGGAACTTATTTGTTGATGTTGATATGGTCTCAAAGCACAATGTATTAACACTGTCGTGTGTACCAATTCTCAGCAATTTACTATTTACAAAACGCTCTATCGTTCTGTTCTCGAACACAGGTCATAATACGCAAAAAAATAATGGAAAAGGGTATGCAAAAGAATGACAACAGATGGACTGAATCAACAAATAGGTTGATACATGTCTATCTCGTAATCATGCTGTGAATGCCACTGCTGATTCTCCCGACTCCAAGCTTTATAACGATGGCTATGCCACTTTTTTTCTAATTTTTATCGTTTATTTCTCCTATCCAAATCTCATTTGGCCGCACTATGCTGAACATCTATCTTAATAAGCTTTAAGCCACAACCTCACATCCATCATCTCAACTCCGATACCGATTGCGTAAATCTCTCTGGATAGTACTGACACGTGGAGCTGTATAACTATGTCTTTTTGATTGATGTCGCGTTGCGAACATTCACTCAGTGAATTCATCCTAATTCTAACAATATGTATGTACCCGTGGTTTAAACTCTCCATCCCTCACAACCCCATAATAGAGTACCTCGTATCGCTGTTATGTGAGCATCAACTGTTCCATCATCAGCAGCAGTTATTAACAAAGGTGGTAAACCAATGTTATGGAATGTCAAACTTGATGTCAAATTCTCTGATTTCTCTGCAATTTTTAGTTGATGTGACATAATTCCATAATTTTGTCTTGCAAAGAAAACTATGTAAGGCAGACCAATTTCAAACTTAACGAGCAATTCTTCAGCAGATGCACCACCGTCCATTGCGATGAAATCAGAAGTGAGTGATTGGAAAAAGGTGGGATGTGCTGATTTTCTGATAGTGGGATAAAGCCATTTAATCACGTGATTAGAAATATCCTCGCATCAAATGACTTTTATTCAATGCTTCATGCAGAATGGAAGTGCTGCTGTGCTGAAAAAGGGTTACTACACCTACTATTCGTGTTGCGCCAATTTAACCGCGAAGTTTAACGTTACTAAATCTTACGATGCACGGATCTCTATTATTTCTTTTATACTGAAAAACCCTAAAAGGATTGCGAACGCTTGGGATGTTTTTCTCCTCCTTCGTGCCCACAGTTGGAGGAAGGAAAGCCATTAACATTTCTAATCTCTGCACATTGGACAAACCTGTCATGTTAAGGCCATATCGTCAGGTGTCGCATTTCTTTGATTGCCTGTGATTTTAACAGTTCTCAAGATAAAAAAGAAGAATAAAAAAAAGAATAAAAAAACGAACTCATGGCTGCACTATTTTCTGTTTCACATATATTAAAATGCAACTAATACGTCCCAAGGACTTCATTCCTCGTATCCGATTTAATTACTCAGAGCTCTCCTCTTTCCTGCGATTCTGAGAATCTTTGCGTTCGGATCGAGATTTCTGGCCATTCTAATCATGTAGATATCATTTACCACTATCGGACAAAAAACGGAGCGATCAAAATGTTGCTGTTCAACCTGGGCGAGATCGTTTCCGTCTTGACGATTATCGCATCGACTAGGTTATGGGAGCTGAACATTTTGCAGTACCAATTAATTATTCTGACCATCAAGAAATGCTTATGTTGACTACTTTGTCCTTTTCCTCTTGACAGAAATGAGGACCATCATTATCTTAGAGCTTTTGTGCAACTATATAATCTTGGGAGCGATAGCGATCATATTGAAGGGGATCATGATCTTAATATTTGGTTCCATTACGATGATTCATTTCGATATACAGAATGTTTATGTTTATTTGCGTCGGTCTATCAATAAAACTGTGTTATAAAATTGTGAGCAACCATTTAATGATTATCTTTTTTTCTATCTGCTATGGAGCATTTCTTTGGATGACAGGATACCTCAAGACCTGAATCTCTCTTGTTCCTTTTATTTTCAGGCTCTGACGAAGGCAAATAGGCCGAAACTTAGATGAACGAGGTGTATTTACAAACTTGGTTGCGACTCAGTTAAATCTACTCAAAATCGTTTCTGTTCATTTTGAAGCTTGACAGGCTTAAGCTGTTGGATAGTTGTTGGACCGCGGTGTTGTTGTTTTTTTCGATGTGGTTAGTTGTGTTATTAGGCAAGGCTGGTTGTCATATATGTCAGTGATTTGTTCAATTTCTTGTAATTTATTACATTTCTATGCCTTGGGCGCTGCTGGCCGGAGAGCCTCTCCGAGAGTCTATTTTCTTTGCTCTGCTCTCTTTTTTGCTTTTGTTTGGTGCTTGCCTTCGCGACCATTCTTCCCTACGTAGTTTTCCAGGATTGCCCATTAGTTTATGTGGTTTTATCCGTTTGTGAATACGTTTCCGGTCAGTGTTCGTCGCCATTCTATTCCCATTCAAATCAATCGATTGGAGAAGGGAGTTTCTATGTGGACGACTCATTTTCCAGTGACTAGAATGCAACCCAGGGTGACAAGGCTGCAGTGGTGACGATGTGATTTTAGTCGATCAATCAATCCTCCATTTTGTACTACATACACACTTATTGTGTTCTTCTGATTCGCAATTAACAGCATCTTTTCCTTTCTTTCTTTTCTATGCACGCATGTGCCGTGGTTTTTAGGAATTTGTCAACATCTTACTCACTTTCGCCGAATAGACCTTACCAGCACCGATAACGTCTATGGAAGCACTCGATCAAGGGATCACAGTTGCATCACTGGTTGCACTTTTCATTGTGGGTGTAATTGTGATGATTGTGGTGGGTTAACTCACATATGCTTAACTATTTTCCTTTATTGTTCGTGATCACCTCGAATGCCCACCTATCAACCTATATTTTTTCAAAAATGGCTCTGTTATCGCCGGCGAACACAGCAGTATTCACATGGATCCTATCCATCTCATCCTGTCAAATAGTATTCGATCGTGTTCTATAGCTTTAAAAAGGTACTTTTTTAAAAACCTATCCATTACTAATTGACAACATGGTCGAGCTTTTTTTCAGCCTACTGCAATCTGCTTTTTTTTGTGGCATCTCATTTCTCTGCAGCTATGGAGATTCAACTGCAATTCGTTAAGAAATTGTAGTTGTATATGTTCATACTGTATCATAATAGTTCTATAACAAGAAATGCTTTACGAACGTTGGTATATATTTCATTGTCTGCAATGATGTTGTGCTTTATGGCTGTATAATTGCCTGGCAATTTCAGGAAATCAATAAATAGATATATTTAATGAGATTTAGCTGATATGTGCTTTTCTTGCGGACATCAAAAGCAAACAAATATAAATTTGCGGCATTTTGAAAAAAAAAACAACTGATATGAGACTAAACTGAAGTCGAGCTTATTAGAACCAGATTGCATACGTAACTCATGCTACTGTGAACTCGTCCATGGTTAGTTCAGAGTAACTGGTAACAAAAAAAGATATGTCTGTATGTTCAGTTTCTCTATCGTAACCGCTGTTTTCGGAAGCACAAACGGGGAAAACAGCACACAGCGAGTCCAAAAAAAGGATCATTAGCGGCTGATTATTAATTCTATGAGCAGAATATCGGAGAAAGCTAACATTCGCATCGTTCGGTTTGGTCTAAAGCTATTCAATTATTCAACGGAGTGTTCTTGTTAGAGTTCGAGATTCTAGAGTTGCAACAATTCTATGAATCATTCTCACGTCACGCCCCGCCCAAAGTGAGTGAGCTGTCTTGTCTCCTCTGTGCTTCATATGAGGAAGCCTTCAAGTGAGAAAGTTTGATTATCGTATTTTTGGTGAAAACGATGCAAGGTCATCCCAACTTGTCGGTTCCACTTGGTCCACGGAACCAAAAAAACTTATCCGATCCTTTACAAAACAAACTTCAGCAGGATAGCTTTTGTATGTGTATGTTTACTTACTTACTTAGATACTTAGATGGCTCGTCTTCACTGGATGTGGTGGGCCCAAGCATCTTTTCCACTCGTTTCATTCTCTCATCATTGTCACCCAAGATGTTCTCAAGTTTCGTGAGTGACGTTGATGAGGTACGTGAGCCGTAAGGTGGGACACTGCTTTTAAGTCGGAGCTGCGAAGACAGGCTAGGTGTTGTGTGCGCCGACTAAACTTTAGAAGGCATATCCCAAGGGATCTTTGGGCAGTGAGCAGCTTCATGGCAGCAGTGTCTGCCCACTGCATAGCAGAGCACAGGAACAGTCGAACTGTGTTTCCTTCAGGTCTTTTCTGCTTGAATGGTAGTTGTCGAAAAGATAGCGACGTTGTCCGCAAAACGAAGGTTGGAAAGGAATCTTCTACCAACACGTACGCTCTTTTCTCCTAATAGAGTGATTTCACTATCCATTGAAGTGCAGGTGTGAACAGCTTAGGCGATATACTATCGCCTTATCGTACCACCCTTCCAATGAGTTTGCCGAGGGGGTGGTGGAAAAGCTGTATCCTAGTAGTGGATCAATCGTAGCAATTGGCTAATGTCCTCACGTACGAGACGTCCACGCCTTGATCGACCAGTGCTAAAATAATGTTTGCGTGTAAGACAAGTATTCAGATTCGTTTCCACTACCTTGCTGTACTATGAAAAAAAAAAAAAAAAAAAAGGTAATTATTAATTATTTTTAATAATAAAAAAAAAAAAATAAAATAATATAAAAAAAAAGATAAAATAATAAAAAAAAAAAAAAATAATAATAAAAAAAAAAAAAAAAAAAAAAAAAAAATAAAAAAAAATATATAAAAAAAAAAAAAAAAAAAAAAAAAAAAAAAAAAAAAAAAAAAAAAAAAAAAAAAAAAAAAAAAAAAAAAAAAACAAAAAAAAAAAAAAAAAAAAAAAAAAAAAAAAAAAAATGATACAGTAGATTTCTCGATCTAGGGTGATCCTATCTTTTAGTTTTGTACATAGTTGAGGAAGGTAATAGAGCAAGGGGCTTAGGCGGTATAGGATCGCCGTAAAACTTTAATATGACCTTCGACATTTTTGGATAATAATTAAAAAAAAATGCGTCCAAGCGGTGCGTTAATGGTTGGGAACCCGGAAGGATCTATCCATGGCTCAGCTCGCGTGGTCCACTTAAAGGTCGAACCTTCATCTTCTAAGCTTCCTAGTTTATGTGTGAGGACGCTCTTGGTGAATATTTGACCTATCCTTCCAAAATTAGCACAAAGTTCTGCAAACAGCACACAAACGGCGCGGGGTGGAGGTCAACAGTTTAAAATCGTTGCGTGGTTCGCCTTAAGAGTAGATACGGTGACATGCCTCTACAAGGCCCTACTCTGCTGCTTCTAGCTCCACGGGAATGCTGTACTACGAGCTGCTCTCGGTCATACGAACACCCCTTCCACCCTGTTACCCAACCCACAAAAAACCAAAAAAAAACCTCGAGAAAAATTGTCGAGACAACTCCTCTCAGAAGAATTTCAACAAGAGTTTTGATGAAGAAATCAATTCCGAAATCCTTGAAAGTCCTCAGTTTGAAAAAAATGAAAAAAAAAAAAAAGTAAAAAAAAATACTCGCTAAAACAATATTTTTCTTCACTGTTTTGTACACCTTCCAGCTCGGTCACTTTTTTTTTTGTAAATAAGAACGGTTTGTAAGGTCTTCCACTGGTCTAGGATCCTTTCTTTTTGAAGATAAGACATCATGTGCACCGCTAGAATTACATGAAGCGAATGGCCATCAGCCCAAAGAAAGTCTGCTGACATAGAATCAGATCCGGGGCTGTGCCACTTTCGTGCTCTTGATAGCGACTCGTACTTCCGAGGGGACACTGCGTGATGGAGCTTCAGATGTGGGGATCGAGCTTGTCACAGGAGTTGACGAACGGTAAAGGTTCCAGTAGAACCTCTACGTAATGATTTCGATCGGGATGTTGTGATTGGAAGGCAAGTGCTAAAAATCTAATGGGCAGAGCTGATTCTATTTTTAGTTATAGGATTCTATCAAATATGCGTTTTACTTTTGTTGTACATGAACGAAAAGACGAATCACACATAGAGCTTATCTATAAACGAGAGATATAAACGATTTGGAATTACTAGAACATAGCTGCCCTAGAGCAGACGATTTTGCGTCGCCCTATTTAAACCTAACATTACATGGGAAAACCATGGTCATGGGAAATTCTCAGGTGGACCTAAGATTTTGCACCAGCCTATTTTCCAAAAAACGTTCGCGGCATCCTACAAGGTCAGATATCCTGCCAAGGGTGTTTGTTTGGGGGTTTCGCAGGCTAGAAATACGGTGGTGGTATTGGCTTTCTCTGATGATTCGTTTCTAGCCCGCTACCAGGAAAATTAGGGATTTTGCACCGCACTATAGTCATATCGAAAATTCAAAACACATGGTGCATTCAACCAAACTAACGTATGCTTAAGTGTTCCGGCTCCATTTGAGAACAGCCTCATATCAAACATCAGTTAGTCAATCACCTCTTTATAAAGTGTACTAATTCTTTGATTCATTCACCATACTATTAGGTTGGTAAGAGTCTTGTCAGTTTTGGTGGGCTTGGTGGTAGTGGTGCCCTCCTCCAATGCTCTGCTGATGTTAAGATCTGCTGTCGTCGCTCCGCTGCCACCGCGCTATTCATAGAAGATCAGAGCTCAAAGCTGCATTTCAAATCAATATCGTGCTTGGTGTTAAGAAAGGGTACCCGGCTATATATCCTTTTCCAGAGAAGCCTCAAGAATATTCCACAACTGCAAGGTGATACAGCGTGGATATCGATGAAGAATCGAAAGTTCTGGACTTTTCAAGAAATTTTGACAAGACTTTCTTATCGTCCTAATGGATGCTAGAGGTATTTATCTATCCACCAGCTCAAATCCAATGACTACAAACGACCAGAGTGGAGAAACGCAAAAGTTTGCACCAACCGGGAGTTGAACCCGGGTCTGTACCGTGGGAGGGTACAATGATACCGCTACACCATTGGTGCTCTGATATTCAGACTCCAGTAGAATGTGGTCGAGCATTTTAGTTCATGTGCAACTAGAATGATTCGGAAAACCCACTGGAATGTGAGCTTACAGTAGAAAAATCTGCCCAACTATTTATATCCAACAAATTTAAAGTATCGTGATATAGAGATGCAAAAGTTTCCGCGAGCTGGAAGGTGTACAAAACAGTGAAGAAAAATATTGTTTTTAGCGAGTAGCAGCTTTAGCAACTTCTGCTTCTCATACATTTTTTCAAACTGAGGACTTTCAAGGATTTGGAATTGATTTCTTCATCAAAACTCTTGTTGAAATGTCTTCTGTGAGCAGGTGAGTTGTCTCGACAATTTTTCTCGAGCAGTTTCCGCGAGTTTTTGGAGCTGCGTGACATGAGTGACAGCGG